>NW_006282004.1:592557-612126 GCF_000327345.1 Myotis davidii | reverse complement strand
TAGTTTTTTAAGTAAAAAAAAATATATAAAGACAAGTCTTTATGGGCTTAAGGACTTATTCAATATGTCCAACTTTTGAGTGGTTAAATTGTGAGGTCTCAAATGTGTGTGTGTGTGTGTGTGTGTGTGTGTGTGTGTGCGCTCGCACGCTCGCACGGTGCATTAGTTTCTGGAAATTCGAGATTCAACAGAAACCAACCCAAGATCCCTCCCTGTGATTCCCAGAACCGTTAAATGAAACAATCTGGGCTACGGGGCGGGGACTAAGCCCTCCAAACTGGGTCCAGCGCGAAGCGAGCCTGAGAAAGACAACAGCCCTGTCAGCTGGCTCTGGGCAGGTGGCCAACCAGAACAGCGGGCTCTCGGGTCCCGCGGAGCGAGGAGTCACAGCCTGACCCACACACAGCACGGGGGGAGGATGGGTGTGGTGGGGGGAGAATGGGAAGGGAGGAGGGAGAACAGACAGAGCCAGCACAGTCCTGGCAGCGGAGCGCGTGGTTTCGGGTTACAAGGATGATGGGAACCAGAAGCGATGCAGAAAGACAGAGGGATGGGGATGGTGGGGGCATCGCCCTAATTCCCCCACGCTAAATCTGAAGGTGGATTCCGTCCTTCTGCGCGTTAGGATTCCCAGCCCCTCGCTCCCGGACCCCGCCGCGGTCTGTGTGCCAACAGGCGCGGGGTGGGGACGCGATCGGGGCACCTGTCCCCGCCACTCACGTCTCCGATCTGCAGCTCCACTTCCTCCAGCCGGTCCACCGTTGGGCTCCGGCTCCGAACTGGCCAGTCCAAACTCACTGGGATGCCGGGGGAAGATGTGGAAGAGGAATCAGAAGACGAGGGAGAGAAGGAAGGCGAAGGGGGTTGCGAAGAAACCCGCGCCTCCTCGGGGTCTGCCATGGAGAAGTGCTGGGACGGCCGAATCGGAACTTATCGGAACCGACAACAACCGTCTTTCAACTGCTCGCGCCCTAAGCCCAGAGGCCCCGCCTCCTCTCCCCCGAAATCCCGCCCCGTCTCCTGTGGGCGTCCGCCCAATACCGAAAACGGCATTTTTTCAGGACAGCCTATCAGATACCAGCGGATTCACCGTGGGCAGCTCGCTGCTCCAGCGCAAAGCTCCTGACGGGCTTACCAGGCTCTTCAGCAGAAAACTACAACTCCCGGGATGCCGTGCGCGTTGCTTCGCCTCTCACTGCCTTTGGCTGCGTGCGCGGTGCACCATGGGGCTTGGAAGATGGTCGAGACCGACTCAATCCACCCTCGGAGGCCGCGGGACACGACCCGGAAGCCTCGGCTGGCCATTGCGTCACGCGTGGCGCCGGCGCAGAACGAGAAAGAGGCGGGGACGCCGTGAAGCCTGAGAGGTGGGCTGAGCAGAGAGGCAGGTTTCAGCAGAGCGGTTGGTGCCTCCCGGCAGGTAATGGCGCCCCCCGAGGCCTAGAGGTCCAGCGCCCGCGGCGAGCCACTGGCAGTCCTCCTTCCGCTGGTGTCCGACGAAGAGTCCCGATGACAGTGAACATGTTGGTGCCACTAGCCAAGCTGGCCTGCCCGGGTGAGAGGGCATTTCGGGAGGGGAATTAGCGGGGAAAGGTCGAGTAGTTTAGGGAGAAAGGGTCACAGGTGGGGGCTGTCGACACCTGTCTCCTCCCGCTTCTCCTTCGGTCGCTTTCTGAAGCCAACCTACGACAAAGGTCACGCCGCCTGCACCTGGCGGTGCACCCCGGGATCCTCCGGGCTTGGCCGTCTGCAGCCGGAGAACGGACAACTAGGGGAAAGGTCGCGGGCCGGGGAAACGTCTGCACACGGGCCCCCGGTGGACCGCCGGACCGAATCGTCCCGGATTCTGGCTCGGACCCTTACCCCGAGGCTCAGGTGTTAGCTGTGGCGCTGCTGGAAATGGGTAGAAGAGTATTTGCACGGGTTTTCTCCTGGGTCTCCACCTGAGTTGCGTCTTTGCCGCCAGCCTCACATATGAGTGTTAATCGTGATGGTTAACATTCATATGTGACGCCTAAGCCATCAAATTATTTCGAGCGCCAGGAGTTTTTCTGCATTGTGTAACATTAACTCGAGGGGCTCATCGTGTTGTGGGCGTCCCTGGCACCCCCACGATGATTCGTGAAAATACCACATTGCCTCTCCTGTCACTTTTTTTAAAAAAAGGGTAGAATGATGCACCGGGATGGTGTTTTGATTTGTTTTACTTAACAAAACAAAAAATTCCCCCCAAAAAAGTTCACTACAGGATCCTGAATTCTCTCACATCTGGCTTAATTTTTTTCTAAACTGATTTAAGTTAATTTTCGGATATGGAATAAACAAGTATACCTATTGCAACTTCAAGGATGTTCTTATGTAAATTTCATTAACGTGGGATTCTGTCAAAGTTGGCCATTAGATATTAAATAAGTAAAATTTTGTTTCAAGTTCATTTTACGCATGCATGTATTATTACACTTAATGTGTAGATACATTGTGGGGTTTTTTGTTCTTGTTTTTAATATCAAAGTAGTCAGATGCTGCTATCTGCCCTACTGCCTAATTTAGTTGAAGTTAGAAGTCATTCTTGGGCCAAGTGCTAACATAATTCCACCAAATTTACCATTTCCATTTTCCTTGGATGCTTAAGTCATTGCCATTTCCACAGCCTAGTGTTAGTACTACTGGGCTAACATGTAAATGTTTTAGAGACAAGCACATTTAGAGACAAGCACAAATGCACTGTCAGTGTGACTTTGATAGGGTGATGTTATGAGTTCAATGGACTTTTGAGCTCACTTCTCCACCAAAATTAAGCCAAGGTGCCTAAGTGTACACTTTAAAGTGAAATATCAGATTTGTTTTCAAAAAAGGAGTAAAGGTCATGATTTTTTTTAAACCCCCAGAGGATATCAGACTGCCCAGTTCCAAATACTCTCAAGAAAATCACTAGCTGTATGAGCAACAGAATTACAGTTTTGTCTGATACCAAATCATCAGTTTTCAGGAGCAGATGAAAACTTCTAAACTTTAAACTACAGTAATGCGACACTAAACTAAAACTTAAAATATTCCTATGTCTTTTAATAAAAATGTAAATAATATTCTTAAATGCTCTTTTGAATGATGCTATTACTATATTTGAACTCTGGGACTGAGTTCTATAGTATCTTTATTTGTCTTATGTACTTTTTTAGATTTAGGATATGTGAAGGATTATTTAAGGTTTAAAAAATTATTCCCAATAAAACATTTTTAGTATGCATTTGCAATAGAGAAATTTAGTTTACTTACCAACTTAAGAGTGATTATCAAAAACAGACATTTAGTGTTTGTTTGTTTAATATATTTTTATTGATTTCAGAGAGGAAGGGAGAGGGTGAGACAGATAGAAACATCAATGATGAAAGAGAATCATTGATTGGTTGCCTCCTGCACTCACCTAACTGCACTGACCTGACCAGGAATCCAACCCAGTGACCTCTTGGTTCATAGGTCAATGCTCAACCACTGAGCCACACTGGCTTGGTGAGACTTTTAATGTTTAAAAGACTTTAGAAGTGTCACTCCAAATCTCTTTTCCTTCTGCATTCATGTGCCCTACTACCTAATTTAGTTGGAATAAACAAGGTAGTATTATGATTAAGATTAATCATAATCTTTCATTATTGTCTGATGCCAGGTTTTTACTTCTGTCAAAAAATCATTTTATTGGAGAGCCCTGGCTGGGTGGCTAAGTTAGTTGGAGTGTTGTCCAGTGCACCAAAAGGTTGCAGGTTCAATCACCCCTTTGGGGCGAGTAAGGGAGTCAACCAATTGATCTCTCTCTCTCTCTCTCTTTCTCTCTCAAATCAATAAACATAGCCTCAGGTGAGGATTTTAAAAAATCATTTTATTGCAAGGAGTAAAACATAAAATGTATGAATTCTGCAATTGGGTTTAAAGAATAGAAATAATTATCCTATGCCAGGTTGTCATCTCTCCCTTAATTAGAAAAATAAATAAATAAAACAACTTGTTTCACACAGCTCAGGTTCCATCACTTCAGATATCATTCCAAATCCACTGGAGTCTCAGAACTAGACAGATGATGGAAGGATTGAGACTCAGCTTGGCTGGGATCATCTTAATTTCTTTTTATCTAATGTAAATGTGGATTGTACCTGTCCCAAATATCTCATAAGGTCATGAAGGATGAGATGTGGTATTAAAATTGAAAATTCTCAACTGTTTAGTATGAAACAGTCCATGAAAATGTAAATTTTATTATATACAGGGTGGAACAAAGGTAGGTTTACAATTATGAGTATGTAAAACACAGGTTTTTCTTTTATTATTATTATTTTCCATACGAACAACTGTAAGCCTACTTTTGTCCAACCCTGTATTCCAAATCCATTTTTATAACTAAACACAGTGGATGTGGTTGTTGTTAGTAATTTTATTTGCTTGCAGATAAGGGATTCACATTCAAAGCTCTGTCACCCTGAAGAGAGGCTTAGCTATTGCTTGTGTACGTGATCTGGTTATGTACACTGAACTTTCGTTTATAAAATATGATCACAATATTTGGTTTTATTTCAAAGGTTCTGAAGCAAAAACACCTGGATGGTTGTCTACGACATGTATCTGTAAGAAGATTTGAATCATTTAATCTGTTTTCAGTAATACTTTTTAGTTTACATTAGTGTTCACTTTTTGTTGTGTATACTCTATGGGTTTTGATATGTGTATGTCATGTATCTGCCGTTAATGACATTATCATACAGAATAGTTTCACTGCCTTCCCCCCAAGTTCCCTGCGTTTGACTTATTCATCTCTTCCTTTGTCTCTTTGAACCCTGGCAACCACTGATCTTTTTAATATCTCTATAGTTTTGTCTTTTCCAGAATGTCATGTTGGTTTCTTTCAATATGCATTTGTTTCATCCACATCTTTTCATGGCTAATAGCTTATTGCATTTTAGTAATAAATAATATTTAATTGTACGGATGCACATCATTCTGTTTATTTGTTCACCCATTAAAGGATATCTTCCAAGTTTTGACAATTATGAATAAAGCTGCTGTAAAAATTCATGTGAGGTTTTCTTTTAAGTCATGGATATTTTCTATCTTTTATTATGATGTGAATACTTAACATGAGATGTAACCTCTTGAAAAAATTTTAAATGTATAATATATTATTGTTGGTAGCTCCCTATAATATAAGATGTTCATATCTTTTTTTAAAGATTTTTAATTGATTTTTGGAAAGAGAGAGAGAGAGAGAGAGACATCAATGTGAGAATAACATCAAATCAGCTGCCTCCCTCCTTGCACGCCCCTTACCGGGGATCAGCCCCCAACCCAGGCTTTGGCCCTGACTCAGGAATCAAATCAGCAACCTTCTGGTGCACGGAAGAACATCCAACCTACTGAGCCACTTCAGTCAGGGCTGTTCAGCATCTTTTCATATGCCTGTTTTCCATCTGTACATCTGTATTTCTTTGGTGGGTTGTCAGATCAGATCTTTGGTCCATTTTTTATCTGCAGTGTTTGTTTTTTTATGAGTTCTTTTTATATTTTGGATACCAGCTCTTTATCAGCTACATGTTTTGCAGATATTTTCTTCCACTCTATGAATTATCTTTTCATTCCCTCATGTTGGTTTTTTAATGCTTCTGATTTATAACTCTAGTTTGCCTTTACACAGAGAATGACACTAAAAAAAGCATTAACCTGTTTTATAAAATCATGGCTGAATGTAAATGAGTACTATAATGAAGGAGAGTGTAAAATATTATACCTGTAAATTAGGGTAAGACTGGGGTTTAGCATACAACAAGGAAAAGACAAATACTTAAGGACTATGCTGTCTACTGGTAGCATTCAGACAATTAAGCAAGACATTATGTTTATATCTTTTTTTGTCATTTAAATTTTTAGTCAAATGACGTAATGATTTTTGAGATTTTTACATACCTAGAAAAACCTTCCTAAATCCAAGACTCTAAAAAACAAAACAAAGCAGTGTTTTCCCCATAATCTTTTGTATGTGACTGTAAATGTTCTTTTTTTAATAACAGTGTTATTGAGGTATGTTACATACCACACAGTTCACACTATCTAAAGCAGTGGTTCTCAACCTTCCTAATGCCGCGACCCTTTAATACAGTTTCTCATGTTTTGGTGGCCCCCAACCATAAAATTATTTTCGTTGCTACTTCATAACTGTAATTTTGCTACTGTTATGAATCGTAATATAAATATCTGATATGCAGGATGTATTTTCATTGTTACAAATTGGACATAATTAAAGCATAGTGATTAATCACAAAAAAATATGTAATTATGTATGTGTTTTCCGATGGTCTTAGGCGACCCCTGTGAAAGGGCCGTTTGACCACCAAAGGGGTCGCAACCCACAGGTTGAGAACCGCTGATCTAAAGTTTTAAGTATATTCACCAAGTTGTGCCATACCACAGTGTATTAGAACATTTTCATCACCCCAAATAGAAACCCCATACCCATTAACAGTCACTCCCCAACCCCTCCAGCACCAGACCACTAACCTACTTTCTATCTCTATAAATTGGTCTATTCTGAATATTTCATATACATGGAATATTCATAATATATGTGGGTTTTTTTGTGGCTGACTTTCACTTATGTCTTAAAGGTTCATCCATGCTGTAGCACATATCACTACTTAATTTCTTTTCATTGCTGAATGATATTCCATTTATGGATATATTTTTATTTCTCAATTCACTAATGAACATTTGAGTTGTTTTCACTTTTTGGCTGTTATGAATAATGCAACTATGAACATCTGTGTACAAGTTTTTTGTGTAGACCTATGTTTTTATTTATCTTAAGTACATACTTAGGAGTGAGTCATATGGAAACTCTATGTTTAACATTTTGAGAGACAGAATTTTTTCCAAAGTGGCTGCACCATTTAACATTCCCGTAACAGTATATGAAGGTTCCAATTTCTCCACATGCTCATTATCACTTTTTATTATCTGCCTTATATAAAGTGGTAACTTGTTATAGTTTTTATTTGTATTTCCAGGATGGTTAGTGATGTTGAGCATCTTTTCATGTAATTAACAGCCATTGTATATCTCCTTTGGAGAAATATCTAATTAGATTCTTTGTCTGGTTTTAATTGTTGTTGTTGTTTTGTTAATATTAGAAATGAATTCTTTATATATGCTAGATACAAGTCCCTTATCAGAAATATAATTTGCAAATAGTATTTTCTCCCATTTCATGGGTTATTTTTTTACTTTCTCGATAATATCCTTTGAAACACAAAAGGTTTTCATTTTGATGAAGTACAGCTTATCTATTTTTTCTTTTGTTGCTTTTGTCATTGCTAAGTAACCACTGTTCCAAGGTGACAAAAATATACACCCAGATGTGGGGGTATTTTTTTTAAATTTATAGTTTTAGTTCTTATATTTAGGTCTTTGATCTTTTCCTAGTTACTTTGTATCATCATAATCTTTATTTTTAAATTAAAAAAATAATTTTAGATTTACAGAAGAGTTGAAAAGATAGCACAGAGTTCCCATAAAACCTTTGCCTAGATTAACCTCTTACATGATATAATATAATTATCAAAACTAAAATTAACATTGATACAATACTGTTAAACTACATACTTTATTCAGCTTTCGTTTTTTGTTATAGGATCCAATCCAGGTTACCAGATGCTCTTAGTTGTCTAGTTCCTCGGTCTACTTTAGTGTGACAGTTTCTCTGCCTTTTCTAGTCTTTCATGACCTTGACACTTTTGGAATAGACTGGCCTGGCATTTTGTGGAATGTCCTTCAATCTAAGTTTGTCTGGTGATTTCTCATGACTAGACTGAGGTTATAGATTTGGTGGAAGTGTACCACAAATACGGATTACATTAGAAGTTGTTGCCCAGGAATTGAGAAAGTTCCCACCTAATTGCCTCTCTTTTTCTATGAGGTTTGATATGCTAGATTATCTGCTCCAGGTTAGGGAAGAAGGAGATGGAGTTGAAGGTTTAAGGACAACAGAGGTTTAATAACTTTCTTGCAGATAAATGTTTTCATACTTATGTTTATTTCCATTAAATTCTATTTGCTAACTCAGATTATGTATACATTTTTAGGCTCCGAAAATATTGCCATATATGAGAGCCAATTTAAAAAGAGGCTGATTATAAAACACATTTTTTGCCAGTATTGTTCCAACATAATTATTAATACTAGCCTTTATTACTCTCAAAAGTAGCTAGTTTGGATTATAAATTATATGGTCATCCTATTTATAGGTTAAACTTGACATGAGCTAGATTGAATAAATTGGTTTATTAGCTACTTTAAATATTATAATTTGAAAACATTGCTCTATGAGAAAAAAAGCTAACTGAATTGTTCATCTATGAAAGGGTACAGTCTGTTTTAGTTTATGTCACAACTAATAGTTCTACAGCACAGATCAAACTATTCCCTGAATGTCTGCAGTTTTTATAGGGTCAGAATATAAACAAGTCTCCAAATATAAGGAATCATGTGTAATCATGCAGTTTTAGGTCATGAAGGTACCTTAGACCTGTGACCCTTTACTTTTTTGGATGAGGAAACAAGTAATTTGTTTAAAGTGTTAGAGCGAATTAATGGAAAATTAACCAGAAACCAGCTCTGATCCTCAATCCTAGATTTTTTAAATATATTTTTTCAGTTTACTTCTGAGAAAAGCTAATTGAAAAAATAATAATGTTCATAATTTTTGTGCAGCATATCAGTGCTTTCATGCCTTAAAAATTAAGAAAAATTATCTACCTCTGTGTGCTACAAGATGGGCTTCAAGTTCCGTTGTACCTCGAATTACTACCCACTATACTATTTATCCCCGGGATAAGGACAAACGATGGGAAGGTAGGTAATAATTTGTGTAAAATTGTTGAGACTTTATAGATACTTTGTATCATTTTGTAGAGGGAAATATTTTTCATGGTACTGTAAAAATATCTAATAATACATAGATTTATAAAATCAATTATGTATTATTTAGAAAAACAAATATTTGCTAAATTTATAATAATAAATCTCAAAGCCAAAAGTTCATTTATGGAAGCAAAAATAAAACATGCACTGGAACCAGAAGTAAGAGAACATACAATTAATACAGTAATATCTTTAGTACACTTCTCATGCAAAGGAGAGGGGCAATTTTTGAAAATAATAATGTTTTAGAGCAGCAGTTCTCAACCTTTGGCGGTCGAATGACCCTTTCACAGGGGTCGCCTAAGACCATCCTGCATATCAGATATTTACATTACGATTCATAACAGTAGCAACATTACAGTTATGAAGTAGCAATGAAAATAATTTTATGGTTGGGTCACAAAACGAGGAACTGTATTTAAAGGGCCAGAAGGTTGAGAACCACTCTTCTAGAGCATAGTGGGTATTTATAAGCCACTATGTGATTTTGGCAGGTTATATTCATCCCAGACTTTTTATATACTTCTTAAACTTTTTTCCTCACAGGAGTGAGCATGGAGAGGTTTGCAGAAGAAGCAGATGTAGTAATAGTTGGTGCGGGCCCTGCAGGGCTGTCTGCTGCTGTTCGGCTAAAGCAGTTGGCTGCTCAGCAAGAAAAGGACATCCGTGTGTGTCTAGTGGAGAAAGCTGCTCAAATAGGAGCTCATACTCTCTCAGGGGCTTGCCTTGATCCACGTGCTTTCGAAGAACTGTTCCCAGACTGGAAGGAGAAGGGAGTATGAAAAATTGGTTTTAATGAAAAGTCTAATCTTTATTGAATCTTTATTTCCAAATTACTGGCATAATGGAAACCCTTTTTATGTAAATCTATCTTGTAAAGGATAACTACTGATTTTTTTATTTAAAAGGAGAAAAATAGATAAAATTATGTCATATAATTTTAAGATAACTCATTTTTGTATAATGCCTTTTACATGTTGTATTTATGTACTGGGTTTATGAGAAGGCATTATCTTGAAATCTTTTAATATTTGTACTGAAAAAAAAATACAGCATTTTGATTTTGAGGGCATTTCCTAACTTTCTCCATAAGTGTTTATATCATTGTTCTTAATAAAGTGTTACCTACATTTCCTGCACATTGCAATAGCTAAAGCCAAGGAGGATAATCTGATCTAATTTTCTAAAGCAATGAATCATGGTCACCCACATCTAATCCGAAAAGGCACTGGTATGATATGCAGAGAACCAAGTGTTGGTTTTACTGCTCTTATAATTGTATGACTTGGTTAAAATTTTATACTCTATATATTTCAGTTTTTTCTTATGTGAGATGGGTTATATTATATATATTCTACCTTTAAGGTTAGAATATTTAGTATCTGTGAATATGCTTTGTAAAGGTAAAACATTGTATAAATATTTCTGTATTTTTTTCCATGTGGAGTAAGCTAAATTCCCAAAATTTAACTTCTGCTGTTCTTTCTAAAATATCAAGCTCCTTTAAAGTAGAAATACTTTAATTATGCCTAATTAACTTTCTCTTTTCAACATTATATCAGATACAGATATTAATGAATGATTATTGACAAATATCAATTCTAATAGAAAAAGTTTTTCACATCAAAGTCCTATATATCTAGGCAGAAACAATCTATTGTATACATGTTAATTATCTTTTTCCAAAGGAAAAGTAAAATTTGTCTTATGTTTTCATCAAGCAGGAAATTACAACTTGGAGCAAGCTCCTAGGCTAAACTCCCAGAGACAGGGAGACAGGAAGCCATCCTCCTTGATGTTCACATTTCACAGATGTCTCCAAGGTCCCCAAGAAAGACATTCCTGGGATGCAAAACTGGCTTATTTAAGTTTTAAAAAGATCCCCATACATCTCAAAGAGACAAAGACAGTCCAAATTTTCTAAAGAAAATGAAAGAAAATTGAGGAGGGTAGTTCCCTTTTTAAATTTTTATTTATATATATTTTATTGTTGACAGTTGAACGCCTTCCACCCAGCCCCTGCTTCACCCCATGCCTTCACCACACTATTATCTGTGTCCATGTGCTCTGCATATATGTATATAAGTTCTTTGGTTATTTGCATCTCCCGAGCCACCTCCCCTCTAAGATCTCTCAGTCTGTTCCATGCATTCATGCCTCTGGACCTATTTTGTTCATTACTTTATTATGTTCATTAGATTCTACATATAATTGAGATCATGTGGTCTTTGTCTTTCCTCTGACTGGCTTATTTCACTTAGCATAATATTCTCAAGGTCCATCCATGCTGTCTCCTTACTTTTTGTTTTTTATCTGTATTTACCCTTACAAATATGAACTAAAACTTTCCTTTCTTAACATATTTTATTTCTAGGCTCCCCTTAACACTCCTGTAACAGAAGACAGGTTTGCAATTTTAACACAGAAATATAGAATCCCTGTGCCAATTCTTCCAGGTAAGATATGATAAATAATCACAGAATGATAGAATTCCACAACGGGAAGGAACTACATTTCATCTGGTGAAATTCCGTCCTTTTATAGATGAGAAAGCTGAGGCCCGAGATTTGTAGGCTTTACCCAGAGTTATACAGCTAGCTTATGGGGAAGCGGGATTGGGACCCAGTTATTTTGTCTTCCAGCCTAGAAGAATCGAGTTAGTCTTGAAAGCCAACCAGGAATTTTTAATTGAATGCTGTAATATTGTTTTTAATTTAATAGAGTTCTAGATCAAAATTATAGAAATTAAAATTGTGACCATAAAAGACTGTGTATGTTTATGCAGAAATTATACATTGATTTGAATTTTTAAATTAAGTATTTATGTTTTTTAGTTTTATCAATAAAAAGTCAGATTTATAAAGTAAGCATTTATTTGTAGGTCTTCCAATGAATAATCATGGCAATTACATTGTGCGCTTGGGACATTTAGTAAGCTGGATGGGAGAACAAGCAGAAGCCCTTGGTGTTGAAGTGTACCCTGGTTATGCTGCTGCTGAGGTTTGTATAGTGTTGTTTTGTGTTTAATATTTATAGGAAGTGATGTTTTCTTTAGAATAAAAAAAGAATGGTACAGAGATAAAGAAATAAAAGGAAAAGCCATATGATTTTAGAATTGCAAAATTAGAAGCAATCTTAAAAAGATCTAATCCAAAGAGTACTTGAATTCCTTATACCCACATCAAATGATGGTCCAACTTATGATTGAATCCCATCAGGGATGAAAAGACCTCTAAATTTTCATTTGGTAATGGATTATTGGTAATGCACTCTTTCTCATATTGAATAGAAATTTATATTTTATATTATATAGAACAAATCTATGCCCTCTTCCAATTGGAAAGAAACCTTTCATTTATAATTATGCCCTGCTCTTTCTTCTTCCTTAACTTTACTCTTGTGGTTTTTCTTTCCCAGCTTAAACATTCTCAGTTCTTTCAGTTGTGTTAATTATTTGAGTTCCTTCAGTATTCTCATTGCCCTCCTCTGAATACATTTCCCTTTTATTTTCTTATAAGGTGGCACCCAGAATGCATACACTACTTCAAGCCTAGTGTCGAGTAGCGCCATTACCTTCTTCATTCTAAAAAATGTTATTCTGTTAATTCTCTCAAAATAACTCTTTTGGCAACCATATCATACTGTTGATATTCACTAAGTACTATTGGGGAAATTATTAAAAACAAAATCTTCACCCTAGCTGGTTTGGCTCAGTGGATAGAGTATCAGACTGCTGACTGCAAGGTCAGGGTTCGATTCTGGTCAAGGACACATGCCTGGGTTGCGGGCTTGATCCCTAGAAGGGACGTGTAGGAGGCAGTCGATCAGTGATTCTCTTTCATTGTTGATGTTTCTATCTATCTCTCTCCTCTCCTTTTCTCTCTGAAATTAATAAAAATATATTTTTAAAAAATAAATAAAATAAAATGATTCACATATATCTCAGAGAATGAGTTTACAGTTAAGTTTTCTAACAGATTTGCTGAAAGAATCTCTTATTTTTGAGCCAGGGAAAATTCAAAATAATTTTGTATCTTTACCTTTACAGTGTGTAAGTCAAATGAAAACTCTTAGGTCCCTGTATTATACTTGCTGTTACTAATTTGTTTTTCCAGCCCATACATATGCATTTTGTATTTTGGGCCCAAGGTTGGAGCTTTACATTTCTCCTGGTTAAAATGTTCTTGAGATTCATGTCAAAATCACAAATAGGTGGTGTGTAGAATCCATGATTTTTACGTTTAGAGTACATACACACTCAAGTCTCTAGTACCTCCTCTTTTTCTTACTTCCTTAAAGATCATCTATAACAGTGGTTCTCAACCTTCTGGCCCTTTAAATACAGTTCCTCATGTTGTGACCCAACCATAAAATTATTTTCGTTGCTACTTCATAACTGTAATGTTGCTACTGTTAGGAATCGTAATATAAATATCTGATATGCAGGATGGTCATAGGCGACCCCTGTGAAAGGGTCATTCAACCGCCAAAGGGGTCGTGACCCACAGGTTGAGAACCGCTGATTTATAATAATAAAAGCATAATATGCAAATTGACCGAACGGCCAAACAGCAGAATGACTGTCCAGATGACCACGCTATGACACCCACTGGCACCAGGCCAGCCAAGGCGGGTGCTATGCGATTTGTCAGGGGGGCCCTGCCATCACCCCATGATCACCCCACAGAGGGAAGCCCAGGCCACCAGCCGGTGGGGTGATCAATCGGGAGGCTCCATGATCGCCCCAAAGAGGGAGGCCCAGGCTACCCCATGGTGGCTCTGTGGTGGGTGGGCAGGGCCTACCACTTTGGAGTGATCCATCGCAGGGCTCCCAGACTGTGAGAGGGCGCAAGCTGGGCTGAGGGACACCCTGCCCCCAAATGCACAAATTTCATGCACTGGGCCTCTAGTTATCAATAGGATATCAGTTTTTTGGGCTCTGAGCCAGACTTCAGTTCTAGTTCATAGCTATATTCTACTGTTAATTCATTTTCAAGGTATCAAGTAAAATGTTTTTTTCTTTCTTTTTATTTCCATTGCTGCAAATCCTTATTTTACCTTTCCACTCCTGTGCCCTTTGTTATGTGCTTCTAATGTACATTTTGTACTTTCCTATCCAAAGAGCATTTTCCTCCAGAGAGGAAACAGAAGCAGAAAAACCTATTTCTCATCCTCAGAAGTATACTTTTGACCAGTTTTTCCCCTTTCTTCTTGCTCCAGAAATAAACTTAAATCAGCTTTGGGCTGTTGTCAACCTGTTTTGTTTTGTTGTTATGTTTTCATTTAGGTTTTTTTTGCGGGGGTGGAGGGGGAGGGAGTCTTCATTCACTTGGGACAGAAGCTTTCCTGACACTTCACTTTCCATCCATGCTGATGGTCTTCATTTGTTACAGGCCTTGGCTTCTGGCTCTGTACATGTTTTTGATATTGGAACTCTTCAAACAGCTTTTGGTTTCATCTTACTGATGTTTTAGTGAGCTCTCTGGTAGCTTCCCCAATTTTCTTCCTGATCAAGGTGGCGGCATTTCTTTCATTTCCAGCTGTTTGAGCTGTGTTCTTTCATACTCTAAAAGGCAGTATTTTAAGAACATGTTTTTCCTTTTGCCTGGATGTTTTAAAGCCTGTATTTCTATAATCTAGAGAACATGTTCACTTTCTAAAAAAATCTAAGGCTGTTTATTGTTTCTTTTCTAGGTCATTTTGAATCCTAAGGTGATAATGAAATATGTTTTCATTTTAGGTCCTTTTTCATGAAGATGGTAGTATAAAAGGAATTGCCACTAATGATGTAGGCATACAAAAGGATGGTGCACCAAAGGTAAATGTTTTAATAATTATGTGCTTAACAAATTGGCAAATTTAAAAAAAGAGTCAATTTAAACTTAATAATTTAGTCTTGCTACAAACTGCATGTTAAGTGTATGTTAGAATTATTAACTTGGAATTTTTCTCACATTAAAAATATATAAAGGCGTCTTTGAATTAAACATCTTTTAATAAATAGATAAAACATGTTTAAGAATAATTTTTTAAAAGATCAAAATATGCTCTCGCTGGTGTGGCTCAGTTGGTTGGATATTATCCCTGCACCAAGAGGTCATTGGTATGTTTCCCGGTCAGGGCACATGCCCGGGTTGCAGGCTCTATTCCCAGTGGGGAGCTTGCAGGAGGCAGCTGATAGATATTTCTCTCTCTCCTTCCCTCTTTCTAAAAATCAAGAAGAAAACCTATGAAAAAGATAATTTTTAATTTTTAAATCTAAGAGACTGTTTCCAATATATAGGGTAGGGTCCCTAGGCCTGGCCAGCAATCAGGGCCATCTATGGGGCAATGCCAGGAGCCAGTCCATCCTTGCTGCTTGACACAGTCGCTGCAGGGAAGAAACATCTGCACAGCATATGTTTCAAGGGACCTGGCGTATATGGCATACTGTTCTTAATATGTTTGCTCCCCTTCTAGGCGCTATGTGTTTTAACCAAGGTCACCTCTCCGAGAAAGGTTGTTTCCCCAGGTAGGTGGCAAGAGAACCTGACTAGAACCTGGTGACTGAACCTGGCTGGAGAACCTAGCGAGGGAACATGGCAACAGAACCTGGCTGGAGATCCTAACCAGAACTTCGCTGGAGATCCTAGACAGAACTTGGCTGGAGAGTGTGGCTAGAGATCCTGGCAAGGCTGCTAATCAACTGAACGCTGTCTCCGTGTCATTCCTTCTTCTCCAACTCTGTACACACCTTTGGGGACCCCTGGACCTGCTGGGGCTGGACCACAGCAGGGCAACCAGCAGGCAGGGCATTCAGGGGCCCCTGCTCGCACCTGCCTTGGCTGGCAGCCTGGTGCGGGCAGCTCACCAGCCCTGCCCTCTGTGGGGTGACCAGCGGGTGGGGTAATCAGGGGGCCCTCACTGGCACCTGCCTTGGCTAGTGGCCTAGCGCTGCCCGCTAGCCGGCTGGCCCTGCTCTCGATCACTGCCGCCAGTCGCCTTCCTCTCGGGGGCATACACCCATCACCTCCTGGTCAGGGGCAGCTCCTGCATTGAGCATCTGCCCCCTGATGGTCAGTGCGCATCATAGCGACTGGTCGTTCCGCCCATCGTTCTGCCATTCATGATTTGCATATTAGGATTTTATTGTATAGGACATTTTTAAATATATTTTTATTGGTTTCGGAGAGGAAGGAAGTGAGAGAGAGAGATAGAAACATCAATGCTGAGAGAAAATCTTTGATTGGCTGCCTCCTGTACACTCCACACTGGGGATCAAGCCCACAACTTAGACATGAGCCCTGACCAGGAATCGAATCATGACTTCCTGGTTCATAGGTCGAAGCTCAACTACTGAGCCATGCCAGTGGGGCTATATTTTATTTTTTAGAAATGTTTATATTTAATATTACAACAAAACTGAAGCACACAAATTCTGTCATCTGATATTTCATTTTTTGTGTGTTCTCATATTTGTTCTGATATATATTTTTGTGTTCTGTGCTCTGTATTTGTAAAATATTATATTTTAGATATTGTATTCATATAGACAACTACAGTGGAGTCTTAACCATTTGAACTCCAAAATCTCAGTTTTTAAAATAGATCTTTTAATACCACAAGTTTAGAGCAAGAAGACCAAGAATTCTGGTTACTCTGCTGTTCCATTCTCTGTTTAACCCACTGTAGTTAGGCTCCCTTCCCCACCATTTCTGTTTTCTCTTACTTGACCTCCTTACTAGGCAGCACTGATACAAATAACTTCTTCCTTGTTGAAACACTTTCTTGACTTGGCTTTTAACATCACCTTCTCTTGGCTTTCCTTGTTTCACTGGCCCCTCCTCCTGTCACCTTGCTTATCTTCTTCCTGTTCTCTAAATTTGGAGGCTCTGGGGCTCAGTGTTGGGTCCTCTTTCTACATTTTCTCCATGGTGACTGTATCCAGTCACATGGTTTTAACTACCTTTTCTGACTCCCAGAATCATATGTTCACCTGCTTATTCAGTACTTCTCCAAAGTCTAGTAAGCATCTTATTATAAGAATTCTAACTTGGACATTTTTAAGTTTCAGAGGTTAAGTAGTTTACCCAATGTCAGACAGCTATTAAGTAGTCAGGCTGAGGTTTGCTTATAGGCACTGTGGCTCCAACACTAAGGGACACATTTCCTCTAAGACGAAGCAGAAACATACTAAGTAATGTTTTAGTTTATTAAAATCAAATTGTTTTATAATTGGTACCTACTGGGAAACTGAATGTCCATCTGAAAGCAAATAGAATTGGACCTTCATTTTTTAAAAATTCTAATGATTTCTTAAAACAGTGAAAAAGCCCGGCTAGTGAGGCTCAGTGGTTGAGTGTCGATCTTTGAACCAAGAGGTCAAGGTTCCATTCCCACCCATCATGGCACATGCCTGGGTCGTAGGCTTGCATCCCCCAGTGTGAGGCATGCAGGAGGCAGCCAATCAATGATTTTCTGTCATCATTGATGTTTCTATCTCTTCTTCTCCCTTCCTCTCTGAAATCAATAAAAAATATATTTTAAAAAATAAATTAAAAACACAGTAAAAAAAATGAGAAAGAACCCTAGATTATCATTACAACCTAGGGGTAGGATAAACCATGCTATAGCACAGGGTTGGGGTACCTTTTTCTGCCAAGGGCCATTTGGATATTTATAACATCATTCGTGGGCCACCCAAAATTATCAATTTTAAAATGCCTGCTATATTTGGTCAAACATTTAATTAAATCATCCCTAATGTCTTGGCAAAGCCAGACCAAAAGATTTCCCAGCATTTTACGGCCTGTGGGCCAGACGTTCCCCACCCCTGATAGTGACAAAAAATTAAAAACTTACAAGAGACAAACCTTTTTGAACTATATAAAATGTAAACACTTATGTATATCAAAAGATACTGTGAAGTCTGTGGATAAACAGTAAATTGGTGGGAGGAATAGCAAAGAGCACTTATATATATTGACAAGAAAAAAGACAACACATTTTACAATAGCTAAGATTTGGAAACAGCCTAAGTGCGCATCAGCAGATGAGTGGATTAAAAAACTGTGGTACAAAACTGTGGAATACTATGTTGCTATAAAAATGAAAGAACTCTTACCATTCGCAGCAGCATGGATGGACATGGAGAGCACTATGCTAAGCGAAATAAGCCAGTCAGAGAAAGATAAATATTACGTGATCTCACTCATTTGTGGAATATAATAAACAACATAAACTGATGAACAAAAGTAGGTCCAGAGACATAGAAGCATCAAACAGACCATCAAACCTCAGAGGGAAGGCAGGGAAGGGTGTAAGAAGGGGGGTAAGTGATCCACCAAAGGACTTGTATGCATGCAGATAAGCATAACCAATGGCTACAGACAGTAAGCAGGTAAGAGCATGTGCTTGGGGGTGGGGGCAGCTGGGGAGAGTTCAATGAGGGGGAAAGGAGACATATGTAATACTTTCAATAATAAAAAATTTCAATTAAAAAAAATAGTCACAGGGATGTAAATACAGCATAGGGGATATAGTAAATAATCCTATATAATAAAAGGTTAATATGCTAAGTGTCTGGTTAACTGTTCAACCAATCAAAGTGTAATATGCTAATGATATACTAAGGCTGCTCAACTGCTTGCTATGACATGCACTGACCACCAGGGGCAGACACTCCAACCAGCAGGTTAGCTTGCTGCTGGGGTCCAGCCGATCATGACTGAGCGAGATGGGCTGAACACGCCCTGGAGCCCTCACGCCATCACTTCGCTGCTTGCCAACCTCCCACATCCCTCCCCAGCCCCAGTCATGCATTGGTGAGATCTCTTGGCCTGGCCTGCATTTTCTCGCAATCCGGGATCCCTTGGGGGATGTCGGAAAGCCAGTTTCTGCCAGATCCCACAGGCCAGGCCCAGGGACCCCACTGGGGCATGGTTTTGTGCACCGGGCCTCTAGTCTGTGTGTGTGTGTGTGTGTGTGTGTGTGTGTTTGTTTGTTTATTTATTTATTTATTTATTTATTTATATACATATATATGCGCCAAGTGACCAGAACGACCTGTCACTATGACACACACTGTGCAGCCAACCGCCCACGGCCTCTTCCCCCGCCCTGCCAATCCTGCCCTGATCAGCCCCAATTGGGGCAGGCTGGCCAAACCCCACCTGTGCACAAATTCATGCACCAGACCTCTAGTATTATAACTATGTATGGTACAAGTGGGTACTTGAAATATCTGGGATCACTTTGTAAAGTATATGATTGTCTAACAACTATTCTATACACTTCTAATACAAAAAAATGTTGAATATAACTAGTTAAAAAATAAAATTTAGAAGAAACCAAGATGGCAGCATAGGTAAACACTGGAAATTGCTGCCTCGCACAACCACTTCAAAAATACAACTAAAAGACAAAAAGGACATCATCCAGAACCACAGGAAGGCTGCTGAGTAAAAATTTCTACAACTAGAAGGAAAGAGAAAAGCACACTGAGACTCAGAGGAGGTGCAGAAGCAAAGTGCTGAGAAACAGAGGCTCGCAGAAAGGGCTGGCAACTGAGGACACGGTTGTCTTTTTCAATCGGGAGGGAGGAATAAGCTCCCAATTGCTCTGCACTCCAGTTCT
>NW_006282004.1:588797-590790 GCF_000327345.1 Myotis davidii | reverse complement strand
GATAAGAAATACTCAGTGATGAATAGCAAGGATCTACAACCAAGATCTACCCAGCAAAGCTATCATTTAGAATTGAAGTTCAGATACAGAGCTTCACAGACAAGAAAAAGGTAAAGAAGTTCTTCACCACCAAACCAGTATTACATGAAATACTGAAAGGTATTCTTTAAGAAGAGGAAGAAGAAGAAAAAGGTAAAGATAAAAATTATGAACAGCAAATACATATCTATCAACAAGTGAATCTAAAAATCAAGTGAATAAAAAATCTGATGAACAGAGTAAACTGGTGAATATAATAGAACCAGGGGCATGGAAAGGGAGTGGACTGACAATTCTTGGGGGGGAAAGGGTGTGGGGGTGCGAGAAGAGACTGGACAGAAATCGTACACCTATGGATGAGGACAGTGTGGGGAGGGGGGGTAAGGGCAGAGGGTGGGGTGGGAACCGGGTGGAGGGGAGCTATGAGGGGGGAAAAAAGAGGAACAACTGTAATAATCTGAACAATAAAGATTTAATAAAAAAAGAAAAAGAAAAAATATAAGAGAGCAAGAGATAAGATTTGAATCATAGCCTTTTCCCCTTTGGAAAAAAAACACATTTGTTTTCAATATACATTCAGCAATACAGAATAAGTAAAATTAAAGTGAAAAAGGCAACTAGTTGATGGATATATTTAGTGTGATTCTATTTAGTGTGATTCTATTAAAAGGATATAAATAGGCTCTGTTTTTTATTCATGGAAATTTTCTGCCATGAAAATTTCACAAGTAAACTATTATGGGTGATTTTTGCTTCAAATGATGGTATTGGGAAGTCAGGAATAGTGGGGAAATGGCCTTTCACTTTTTGCTTTATATTTTTAGATAATTTGAGGCGGGGGTGGGGGGGCAAAAGTGCTTTATTTGCTGTCTTAATTCTTACAAACTTAACTGTTCAATCAAGTACTTTTGAAGTAAAATAGGAAAGTATCACAAAGACAAAAAATATATTATTAAACTTAAATTATATTTCACTTATAACAGTACTAAATTTTACTTCAAATATATATGCATTGTCTCTACTATACCTGAATCATAATTCAATTCAAAATTGACCAGGATATGAATATTTTTAAAATTATCAAATGTTGCAATTTAACATTTTTATTTTTTAGACAACATTTGAGAGAGGACTGGAACTACATGCCAAAGTTACAATTTTTGCAGAGGGTTGCCATGGACATCTAGCCAAGCAACTGTATAAGAAGTTTGATTTGAGGGCCAATTGTGAACCCCAAACCTATGGAATTGGACTGAAGGAGGTATCCTGGCTTGTCTTTGTAATTTTTTATGTTGAAATATGGAACTTTAAATTCATTGTATTATAATGTAATTATAATGTTGATTTAATTTTACAGTTATATTTTTCATTGACTTGAAAGGTTATGACTGAAAATATTTGGGATATTTTTCAAAGGGCTAGAAAATATTACAATCAAAATTCATTGTCATCTAAATTGCATCTATATGTTGTAATTGTTTTATCAAATATTGCTGAAAGAAGTCTTGAACTTGAAAATATTTGTAACATTGATTTTTTTTATTGTAATGCCATCACCCATAATAGTATTGGACCTGCTATTCATATGCTAGTTTTAGGATGACTCCATCCTACAAGAATTTTTCATTCAAAATTGTAATGTGAAGATAACTTCATTTATGAAACTTACGTTCAGTCCTGGTATATTGACATGAAACCTAAAATTTAGTTTGGTTAAGTGTTGTGTATTTTCTCAATTTATCCAATCACTAGACTATTTTTTCACTTTAAGTGTATCTATAATAATAAAAGCATAATATGCTAATGAGACCGGACTTTCTTCCGGACGTCCTTCCAGATGAAGCCTGGGCTTCGAGGGAAGCCCGGGTCCCAGGTTGCAGAGGGAAGCTGGTGCCAGCAGCCGGGGGAAGGAAGGCCTACTCTTGCATGAATTTCGTGCATCGGGCCTCTAGTT
>NW_006282004.1:588055-588334 GCF_000327345.1 Myotis davidii | reverse complement strand
TTAAATTTATTTTTAGGGTAAAGCTCAGAAAGGTTTAGATTCATTATGTTGTGAATAAGGGTTTAATTGTCTTGGTAGATTGTACATATTACCTGCTTTTTAGACGATATCTTAGATGGAAATTGTTTAAAATTTAAACTTACCATTCTAAAAGTAGGATGAATCATTTGCTTAATTTGAGGAGGAGGCTGGGCAAGAAAGAGTAAAGTATTTTTTTGAAGAGTAACAGAGTCTACAGTACCAGATCTTAGGTGTACAGTTCAGTTAATTTTTATAAGG
>NW_006282004.1:566214-587904 GCF_000327345.1 Myotis davidii | reverse complement strand
ATTTTCATAAATAAGACAAACTTGGCAAGTTTTATACATTGTAGTGACATAAAAATTTAAATAATACTCTAGGACTTTTTTTTTTTAAGCTATGGCTTATTGATGAAAAGAAGTGGAAACCTGGGAGAGTAGATCACACTGTTGGCTGGCCCTTGGACAGACACACTTATGGAGGCTCTTTCCTCTATCATTTAAATGAAGGGGAACCCCTGGTGGCTCTTGGTTTTGTGGTAAGTTATACGCCCGTTATGGAGAGTTCTGTTACTGGATCATCAAGGTTATAAAAGAAGGGTATTGAATCTGAAGAATGTAAAATGCTTTACTTAAAGCTTATGTTCTAATGCAGTGGTTCTCAACCTGTGGGTCACGATTCCTTTGGGGGTCGAACGACCCTTTCACAGGAGTTGCCTAAGACCATTGGAAAACACATATATAATTACATATTGTTTTTTGTGATTAATCACTATGCTTTAATTATGTTCAATTTGTAACAATGAAATTGGGCGTCACCACAACATGAGGAACTGTATTAAAGGGTCGCAGCATTAGGAAGGTTGAGAACCACTGTTCTAATGTAATCAGCATGTAAAGTGCTTATGGTTATTAGAGACATTAGTCTACTTAACACACACAGCTTTACTAATAGTAGCTACTATGTGTCAGGCACTGCTAGATATTTCACTGAGAATTCTTAAGTTTCATAAATCCTTTGAAGTAGATATAGCCTTTTTTACTGATGGGAAGTCCAAACAAATTAAACTACTTTCCCAAATAGGCCTATTAAATGATAGAGGCAGTTACACACTTCAAAGCCCATTATGACCTGCTGCCCCTGAAACTTTAGTCAGCACTGGGTTTGAACTTATAACTTTTTAAAAACATGAGCATTTTCTCCTTTTTGGCCACTTCTACCTTTAGTAAATTACATCTTGAACATCACAAGGAACAGAAAAATTGCAAATTTCTGCACCTTGGAATTGGTAGCAGTTTATTGTGTAATGTCATGATTAAACCTGCAAATGAACTATTGTTAAACTTATGTGCTTTTTGAAATCCAGACAAGTTGCAGCAGCACCATCTTTGTGTAGTTATTCTAGTGACTTAATCTTTTCAAAGCATAAAAGCCTTGGTTATTAATTTCAGCACTACAGTAATGCCTTTAAAATGTAACCTTTAATATTTCTTGTCCTCTTTTTTCTAAGTGTGATTACATCCTGTTCATTTTTGCCTCAGTAGTACTGCATATAGCTTATGTATTGTAGAGTTGGTATTGGTAACTGAATAATTATTACAATTCCTTTTATAGAAACACAATGTGAGGGACACTTACCTACAAATATTTTTCTAATATGGACTTTGATATATAGAGCACAGTGATATATTAATATGTTCCAAGTATTAAAGTTTTTCTGATTATAAACACAAGGTATTCTTTGTTTACCCTTTCTTTTCCAAACATTTTATTTAGTTATTTAAATTTAGGTTACAGTATATAGTTCTCTTAAGTACTTTGAGTATAAGAAATTTAATGTACATGTTTTCTGATAAAAATTACATTTTAGCTTAACATAACTTGAAATAAAAATGTCTAATTGCATAAATATATCAAATTTAATTATAAAAATTTTAAGGTTGGTCTGGACTATCAAAATCCATACCTGAGTCCATTTAGAGAGTTCCAGAGGTGGAAACACCATCCTAGCATTCAGCCAACATTGGAAGGTGGAAAAAGGATTGCATATGGAGCCAGAGCTCTCAATGAAGGTGGCTTTCAGGTAAGTTTCCCAACTTTTTTATTCTTTATTTGTGTATTATAAATCCAACATTGAAAATATAATGTTATAAATTTAAAGAATAGAAAATCACTTCATAGGAAAAAATTTAGGTAATTCAGCAAGTCACCAGGTATTTATAAGACTGTGTCACACTGTAGTTAAATAAATTACACCATGAATTTAAAGAATATATTGACTTGCCCTAACCGGTTTGGCTCAATGGAGAGAGCGTTGGCCTGCCGACCAAAAGGTCCCGGGTTCGATTCTGGTCAAGGGCATGTACCTTGGTTGTGGGCACATCCCTAGTAGGAGGTGTGCAGGAGGCAGCTGATGGATGTTTCTCTCTCATCGATGTTTCTAACTCTCTATCCCTCTCCTTTCCTCTCTGTAAAAAATCAATAAAATATATTTAAAGAAAAAAAGAATATATTGAATTCACTGGGTTTTTTTTGGTTTTTTTAACCAGAAAGGTAAAACTATGTGACCCAAGATATTTTTCTTTATCCTTTTTTATAGTATTGTTTTTAATATATATATATATATATATATATATATATTTCCTTCAGAAAGGAAAGGAGAGGGAGAGATAGAAACATCAATAATGAGAATCATTGACTGGCTGCCTCCCACATGCCCCCCACTGTGTATGGAGCTCACAAAGGAACCTGGGCATGTGCCCTGGGTTCAACCACTGAGCCATACTTGTTGGGCCTTTTATTCTTTAGCTGCCAGGAAATTCCAAGGCAAATACTAGGTTTTGTTATATTCAATAGCACATACACATTCTCATTTTAAAACATCTGCCTTGTATGCGTCAACATCTCAGATGGTTTTTAGGAAAAAACCTAAACTTTTTACTTAAATTTTCTGATTTAAATAGTCAAAGATTCAGAAACTTATTTTCAGTTAGTTTTAAAGACCATAAAAGCAGTAATTTGGAACACTGTTTTATTTTTATTGATCTAACAAATATTACATGACTATTTTCATTGTCCTTCAGTCTATACCCAGAACTCACCTTTTTCTGATAGGTTTCTAATTATTTGTAGTCCTAGTTTAATGAATGCTCCAGAATACAGCATTTCTGAGTGAACTTTTCCTTGTTCCAGCACGCCCCCTACTGGGGATGGAGCTCACAGTGCAACCTGGGCATGTGCCCTGACCAGGCTCAACCACTGTTCAACCCAGTTCCTTAACAAAATGCTCAGTGCTGTAACACTGTCCACACAGGGGATCCTTCCAGAACTTAAAAACACACATTTTCATTGTGCCATACGATTTGATTTTTAGGATTTAAGCGCCAATTTGGATGAACTTGCACTAACAATCCACATCCTGTCTTCTAGTTCTTGAATCAAATTTAGTGTTAACAAGATCACAGCCTTGAGAAGTGCTGTCATTATCCAAGTTTTTAGCCACTGTCTGGTTTCAGCTAATGGCATTCCGGAAAGTCCTTTACCCATACTGTCTGCTCTGTGATCCTCTTGCATTTGGTCCAAGAGAACTACAGTCATAAATTCATTCCCACATATACTGTAAAAGGATGGGGACCTTGATCTCCATTTTACCAGCATTCTTCTACCGCATTTTGCTTCTCACCACCTTTCCCTTACAGCAGTGGTTCTCAACCTTCTGGCCCTTTAAATACAGTTCCTCATGTTGTGACCCAACCATAAAATTATTTTTGTTGCTACTTCATAACTGTAATGTTGCTGCTGTTATGAATCATAATGTAAATATCTGATATGCAGGATGGTCTTAGGCGACTCCTGTGAAAGGGTCCGACAGCCAAAGGGGTCGCGACCCACAGATTGAGAACCACTGCCTTATAATTAGAATTCTCTAATTGAAGGGACCTGTGTGGCCACAGATTGGTCATCATGTCTTCCTGCAGCTGATGGCAGTTGTTTCCCCGTTAATTACCTGTCCTCTGAGTCACTTTCAGCACCATCAGCCAAACTTTACCACCCACCACTTTCTCAACAAAGACCATGGCTTCCTTCAGGAAACCCACAGAGAAGAAAAAATGCAGGAGGAATGAACAACTCTGCCTTTCCTCTCTCCTTTCCTTTTCAAACTATAGATTATAGTACATTTTCCCAGGCAAACAACCTGTAATTTAGGTGCCACATTATGGGGTATATATAGGCTTTTATTGGCTAACCCAAAAATATCACCAGCCTTTATTACATTGTTCTTTATCAATAATGTATATTGAGGCCCAAACAACTATTCTCAAGTTAATTAAAATGTTAATGAAGGTAATAGCTAATTGTGATGCCATGATTAGAACCTATGTTTCCATCCCTAGATATCAAAGTAAAATAAAAAGTGTATACAGAGGTAAGGTACCATCCTTTGTGTACCATGTTACCATGATGTAAAAGCAGATCACAATTTAGATAATAGTCATTCAGGTTTAGGGAATATTTTTCACTATGACACAGTGTACATGAAAACATTTTATTTAAATGTTAACCCTCTGTTCTTAAATCTGCTTCATATAGGTTAGTCATGGGGAGGGAGAAGGGAATATTTGTAATAGAAAAATGGTAATAATTCTAATCCTCCTTCATTGGGAAGGGGAAAAATCTGCCCTTGCTCGGTTTTTTTCCCCCTTCAGTATATTCATTTTCTTTTCTTTTTTTTAAAAAAATGTTTCTCTACATCTTTAAACTTATTTAAGAGGCTATAATGTGGAGTGGTCAGTTTTGCATGTTAAATTTGAGCTAACAATATACTTTAAATGTTTCTTTCCTCAGTCTATACCAAAACTCACCTTTCCTGGTGGTTTACTAATTGGTTGTAGTCCTGGTTTCATGAATGTTCCCAAGATCAAAGGTACTCACACAGCAATGAAAAGTGGAGTTTTGGCAGCAGAGTCTATTTTTAATCAACTAACTAATGAAAATCTCCAATCAAAGACGATAGGTAAGAACTTCCTATTTATTTAAAGTATAGAAATTTGTCAGGTTTTTCACTGAAACATTGATTTCAAGTTGGTGAGTACTGCATTACATTACACACATATAATATACACAGTAAGATATCTCGCAAATACCAAAGTGTCTTGTCTGAAAACAGAAGAGCTGTGCGAACTACAGAATCCAGCACCATCCTTGGCAGAGTTGGCAAGCACCAGCATTTATGACACTCCTACTGTCGTGGAGAGGAACAGCTACCACTGAGGCCTCAGTAAACCCTTAGTCTAAAAAGACCTTCTCATGACTCTCCACTTTTCTCAGAGTAAAAGCCAAAGTTCCCTCACCTCTCTGACTTCACCTTTTTACTCTCGTTCCAGTCGCAGGGCTTCTTCACTGACAGGAACGTGTCAAGCATGCTTCCTTCTCTTGTCCTTGCTCATGGCCAACTCTCTCCTTCCTTCTCCTTTGTCAAATACCTCTCATAGTGAGTCCAATTGATTTGCAACACACAGCACTCTCAACACGCCCCACTCCACATGAAGTTTTTTTCTATAATTTTTTCCCATCTTTGATACACTATATAATTTATCAACTTAATCATTTGTCTCCTACCTCTTGGAAGGAAAATCTGATTATGCCTTCGGATCTTTGTAAGAAGGGAAGCCTAGAGTAGGGGAGAAGGAGGAGATAAAGTAGAACAGAAACAGCAAGGTGGAGTGTGATGGTTGAGTAGTGGAACATTTTTCTGATTTTCTTGCCAAGTGTCTTTCCTTTTTGGACCAACTTGTCATGTAAACATAATACCACACATAGAAAGTACTAGGGCAAGTACATCACCAAAAACTAAGTTAGGGATTAAAGCCTGAAGGAGAGAAGTGGAGCCAGAACAGGAAATAATGACTATAAGGAACATAGTCACTGCCCAGCTGATGTGGATAAGGGGTTGAGTATCGACCCGTGAACCAGATCACAGTTTGATTCTGGGTCAGGCACATGCCAGGTCATGGGCTAGATCCCCAGTAGAGGGCTTGCAGGAGGCAGTTGATCAATGATTCTCATCATTGAACTTTCTCTCTCTCCTTCCTTCTCTCTGAAATCAATAAAAACATTTTAAAAAGAACAGTCATTATGTAATTCACAAAAGTTTATAAGAACCACTTTGTC
The DNA here is from genome assembly GCF_000327345.1 of Myotis davidii. Lineage (NCBI taxonomy): Eukaryota > Metazoa > Chordata > Mammalia > Chiroptera > Vespertilionidae > Myotis > Myotis davidii. The sequence continues at coordinate 582,041 of NW_006282004.1, read as the reverse complement.
CCATTAAGTATTAAATGCATGCACCAAATTTTAGGTATTATTATAATTTCCTAGGGCTTCCACAACTACCACAAACTGGGTGGCTTAAAACAACATTTGAGTTGTACAGGCTAGCAGTTTGAAATTAAGGAGTTGACAGGACCATACTCTTTGTGTAGTCTCTGGGTGAATCCTTTCTTGCCTCCCAAGCTTCTGAAAGCCTTGGGCATTCTCTTGGTTTGTGATAGAATTAACTCCAATCTCTGCCTCCATCTTTACCTATCTTCTGCTTGTCTGTGCCCCATAAGGACCCCAGTCTGGATTAAGGGCTCCCTTTACTCCAGTATGACCTCATCTTCACTATTACATTTGCAACAACCCCATTCTGATCCATTCTTAAATACTGGGAGGTTTAGACTTTAAAATGTCTCTTCGGGGGTGGGTTGGGGGGTGGGGGTCAAAATTCAACCCATAACAGAAGTGTTTCATTGATCAATGATAATTTTTTTTTTTCACTTTTATAGGAAGCATAAACTCAAGCTTCCTTTTCAGGTTCCCTAATTTTAAAACTTAACTTTCCATGCTACCAATATAAGAAATCAAATTTAGATGCTGCCAACATTTATCAATGAAACATTGTGTGTTCTTGTGATCACCTGTTTTTTAAATTTAAGATCCATTCATCAGATATTTCAGAAACAAAATACCTTGATCAAGTATTTTATACTCTTTGAGGCAATTTCACACTTAACATTTCGTATTTTTAATAAAAGGACTCCTTGTAGCTGAGTATGAGGACAATTTGAAGAAATCATGGGTGTGGAAAGAGCTATATTCTGTTAGAAATATAAGACCCTCCTGCCATGGATTCCTGGGTTTATATGGAGGGATGATTTACACTGGAATCTTTTACTGGATATTTAGAGGAATGGAACCATGGACTCTAAAACATAAAGGTAATAACAACATATTTGAGTGTGTTATAATCATTAAAAACTCATGAATGGAATCCACTAATAGCTGAGAAAGTTATCTTTTTTATTACTTTGTTTTAAATTTGCTTCAGTCTCTTTAAGTGAACAGAGTATCATTATTATGAGAGTAAAGTCTTATTTCTTTGGTATATTTTCAAGTTTTATAAAAGTTTTTTTTTAAGTACTTCAAAATTATTGTATATTTACTTAAAATCTTCCTCAAAACTTTTGAAGGTTCTGACTCTGATCGGCTGAAGCCAGCCAAGGATTGCACACCTATTGAGTATCCGAAACCTGATGGACAGATTAGTTTTGACCTTTTGTCATCTGTGGCTCTGAGTGGTACTAATCATGAACATGACCAGCCAGCACATTTAACCTTAAAGGATGACAGTATACCTGTAAATAGAAATCTGTCAATATATGATGGGCCCGAGCAACGCTTCTGCCCTGCAGGTCAGTACTGTGATTTCCATTCATTCCTATTTGCTTTAAACATATACGAAATATGTCTCCATTGCTTGGAAATTATAAATGACTCCTATATCCAGCTTTTTAAAGAAAACATTATTTTATGGTTCTTACTCTAGCAATGCTAAAATAATAGGATTTCTTTTTGAAGCCTAATTCAGAGGACATTTCTCAAGAGGTCTTTCTGTGTCTACCCTCGGACAGGATAAGGCCCACAGAACACCAAAGAATACCTGTTTCCACATTCACACAACTTTAAAAAAAATGTTATGGTTGCGTGCACACACATACACACACGGTGTATGTATGTATGTATGTGTGTGTGTGTGTGTGTGTGTGTGTGTGTGTATATATATATGCTAAAATACACATGTATGTATGTATGTGTGTGTGTATATATGCTAAAATACCGAGCTGTAGCCACATTCAACTCAAGAAAATGGTCCCAAATTTGAAATTCATGACGCTCTATCCACTGAGCCAAACCGGTTTCGGCTAGTGCTGAGTTTTTAACTACAATTACAAAATGGTAAATGAGTCTCAAATGATACACTAAAATAGTGTTCATCATGAATACTGTATCTTTTAGTGCTGAGTTTTTAACTACAATTACAAAACGGTAAATGAGTCTCAAATGATACACTAAACTAGTGTTCGGCTGTGTAAAAATTAGTACACTGTGGAGAGGGACTAGAATGTCTGAGGGCAGGGACTTTGACTGTATTTGACTTTATTTTAATCACTTCTGTCATAATACCAGGTTATAAACAGGGTTAAGACTGGCTCTGTTGTTTTTCAGCTACAGTACCATACAGCACATTATATATACAGAATTGTAACTCAAAAGCAGCCAAGATCTTTGTAATATGCTCTATGGGTAAACATTCTGAAAAAAAAAATTTCAAGGTTTCTGTAGCTACTATTTCCAGGACTTCAATTTCTATTTTTGAATTTTGAAAGTTGAAAAAATTAGGTATTTAACAATATTATTTCTCTTTACAGGAGTTTATGAATTTGTACCTTTGGAACAAGGTGATGGATTTCGGTTACAGATAAATGCTCAGAACTGTGTGCATTGTAAAACATGTGATATTAAAGATCCAAGTCAGAATATTAACTGGGTGGTACCCGAAGGTGGTGGAGGACCTGCTTACAACGGAATGTAAACTATAACTAATTTCATTTGCAGGCAAGTCTGATAAACACTTTCTTTATAATGTTGAGAAATTAGCAAGTATCAACATATCTTATAGCATATTACTGATCAGAATGTTCATAAAATATCAGGGAAATAATTTTATACTATACCTAAATTTGTCCCATAAAAAACTATCAATATTTATCTTAAATAAAACTTTATTAGTGATGTAGCATTTACTTATCTCTTCAATTCTTCAAAGATTCATTACTAACAGCAGAATAAACTATTGGCCTTTCATGTACATTTGCTTGCCAAATTCAAGACTTCAAGTATGAAAATAAATGTATAGTTTAGACCTGAGGTTGGCATCCAGCCCACCACTTTTCTTACAGTTTTCTTGGAACACAGCCATGCCATGCCTTTTGCAGAAATGAGTAGTTGTGACAGAATACAATGGTCCTAAAAATTTACTATCTGGCCCTTAGAGTCACCAGCACAAACCAACCAGTTTACAGAAAGCTATATCAAAGAATTGAGGGAACTAACACAAACGTAAGCTTTCATCTGTTTATTCAACAAGATGTATCTTTAGTTTAAAAATAGGTTGAACACCATTATTCTTTGTAATACAGATAGCCGGAGGGGTGGGGTCAACTTCACTGTTCTTTGTAACACTTTTATTAAGAGTGAACCAGTATAAGTATTTCTAAACTGTAAACAATGGGGAACTGAAGTATCAAAGGAAACACATTAGGGATCATATTTAATAGACAAAAATCCCTTAAATTTTCTTATTGCCTTTATACATCAATGTGTAATATTTAAGGATAATTGAATTCCTTATTAAGCAAACATTTTTGCATACGCTGCCTTCTCTTTATCTTTCTGTGCCTTTATCTTTTGTTTGACTTTCAGCAATTCTGCCTGGATGGCTGCAAAATAAATATGTAATAGGAGTTAGTTTTCAAACATCCAAAAATTAGGTTGAACAATAAACAGATGTTTTAGTATGATAGTTAACTTCCCCTTGATAAATTCTTCTTGCCCTATTAACAGAATAATGTATACTGAGAAAGCAATACATAATCACTAAGCATAATTTTAGAAAACTGTCTATTGAGAGAATTCAATTGAATTATACAGATTTGCCTTCTCCATTAGAGAAGTGCCTCCTGTTTTACTTTAGTATTAAAGAAGCCAAAGGTATATTTTAATATCTAGATGTAGTATCACTATTAGTAGTTGGTGTAGTTGAAAGACAACCTTATTTTTGTCATCGTATCACAAAGCTTTTCTATTAGTCTATTGGCTAGAATATTTGGGTTATGGCCACATTCAGTTTAAGGAATGGTCATAAACATTAAATTCACCATAATAGTCTTTGGTACTTTTGACTAGAATTAAACGAATAGGAACCAGATCTCAAATGATACAATAGAACAAATAGTATTCAGATATGTGAAGACAGTATTCTGGAAAGGGTCTAGAATGTAAGCTCTCTGAGAGCAGGGACCCTAACTTGCTCAATGAAGTATGATCAGTGCCTGGCCCAATGACAGGCATTCTGTAATATCTGTGGAATAAATATCTAAGTGGCAAAGGGTACAGTGTTTCATTAAGAGAAATTCTTAAAGGACAAAGTGAACTTTTACTACAAAAACTGCCAACTTACCTTTATCTTCTGGTGCTATTTCCTGAGCTTTCTTAAGATCAGCCTTCAATTAGAAAAAAGTTTTTAGGAAATATTAGGTATATGACTTACGAAGGTGGTTGTCTATTTTTAAAAACTGAAATTTAGGACAAAATTTTACCAATGCTTGGTCGTATTCTTTCAATCCTTGCCATCCTTGAGCTCTACGGTACAGTGCTTTGGTATTTGATGGATCTATTTCAAGAGCCTAGATAGAAGAATCAAATTAATACTTTATATTAAGTAAGTATTAAATGTATGTACTAGATTTAAATTTATTTCCTGTCAGTTCCAAATCAACCCTTCACTGCTCTGTGAAGATGAATCCTATAAATCTCTCCTCTGCTAGGTGGCACAATGTTAAGTTTTGTCAGTAGAGGGCTCTACATGGACATGGAAGAGAAAGCCGATTTTTCTTCCAGGTTCCAGTGTGCTCCTCTTATTAGGTTCCTGCAGTTTGTCAGTAGCAACTTTCCACAGACAAACTCCCCAGGCACTCCAGTGAGTAATACAAGTGTGGTGCTCAATGACTGCCTCTGCCACACAAAAGCCATGGCCATCCCCTCTCCAAAAAAGTCTGGATCTCAGCCAGAGGTCTAGAGAGGTGCCTCTTCCGAGAGGCTCCATACCCACCTAGGGGAAACAGATCCGCTGGTCCCATCACTTTAGAATCTCTTTACTAGCCAATCCCTTATTATTCCAGTCCCCTCTTATATTTTCTTTTAAAGTTCTGTATGGTTTCTATTTCCTGATTTGGCCCTAACTGATCAAAGAAATCCATCTATACTAATAAAAGGGTAATATGCTAGTTAGACCGGATAGACTGGACATCTTCCAGACAAAGCCGTTGTGGCTGCGAGGGCCAAGGGCCGGCGGTGCAGGAGAGGCGGCGGCGCGGGCCAATCCAGCGCCATGTCCCCTTCTGCAGAGGCAGCGGGAGAAAGGGCTGAGTGGTCTTGGTCCCAGTGCTGCCCCTTCCACAGAGGCAGCCAGAGGCAGTGGCACAGGCCCAGTCCCAATGGCACACCTTCACAGAGGCTGGATGGGGGTGCGATCTGTGCCTCAAGCTCCCACAGCCCCTCCCCAGCCAGCCTGGCCCCAGATCGCCCACCACCCACCAGTGGGTGGGGGGCAGGCCAGCACTAAGAAGTGAGGGCTGAGGGCCAGCAGCTGCGGCAGCCGGCAGTGGCAGCAGCAGTAGGATGATGGGGGTGGCACCTTCCCTGATTGGCCAAGTCACCTCCCTCAGAGGGAGGCCAGACTGTGGCTTAGGCCCACTTTCCACGCAGAGTGGGCCTAAGCCATCAGTAGGACATCCCTGAGGGTTCCCGGACTGTGAGGGGGGCAGGCCGGGCTTTGGGAAATCTCGGCGCCCCCCCTCCATCCAGTGCACAAATTTTCACGCACTGGGCCTTTAGTTTTGAATAAAAGTCTGTTTGCATGTAATTTTTTAGGAGGATGAATAACTTTTAATAGGTCTCTACTCTGAAATAAATGTTTTAAAAATATTTTTTTACTTAACATCTTTTAAGGTCAGTACTTAGATTTACTGAAAAGGGTACATTATCTGACTCACAAAGGTCAAAAAGAAGAGATCCAGAAGATTGATGAAGACTAATCTTTTCCTCTGATAACGTTTTTCCTCTGTTGTACTCCATTCTAAGTATATTCTTATCTCTATTCCACCTACCCTACCAAATTAGGATATCATTTCTCCTTGCTGTGGATGTTACTGATCTACGTACAGAATGTGCAATATACATTAAAATTATTGGAGGTGGTCTTTCTAAAATACATGGTGTAGTATGGAAAATTTTTCAGCTCTACAATAGGGAGAAAGTTATAATTGTGTATTTTAAGTAAGGTATGCTTTTACCTTTCTAGCTTTTGCTGTTAGTATTCCTGGATGTCTCCATAAAGGTGCTTAACATGAGCCCAACACTGGTAAATGCTTTACATATCTATCTTACCTAATAATAGAAAACATGTAAATTGACCATCCCTCCACTACTCTCACCAGCCAATCAGAGTATACAAATTAACCCAACAAAGATGGCGGTTAATATGCATACTCAGGCACAAAGTGAAAACTGAAGGCTCTGGCCAGAGCAGCAAAGACTGAAGGCTGAAGAGGTTTCGCCTCTCCGCTGCGGCCGGAGCGAAGGCCTGGGTCCCAGGTGCCAGAGGAAAACCAGTGCTGGCAGCCAGGGGAAGGAAGGCCTGTTGCTGAAATCTCTTTGTGCAACAGGCCTCTAGTCTATTTAATAGGAGGGTAATATACAGATTTGTTGGGACGCCATCACAGTAACTACCAATCATCAGGCTGCGCGCGTAGCAGATGTGGGTGGGCGGGACTTGCAGCATCGGGAACAGGGGTGGGGCCATGGCGGGGGCCTCCACACACGAGCACCAAGGCTCCTGAGGTGCCTGCGCGGAGGTCCACAGGCCTACCTCTTTGGGGCAACCCAACGAGGAGCCCCAGGTGGGTGATGTATCGCGGGGCTCCCGTACTGTGACAGGGCACAGGCCAGGTTGGGGATCCTACCCCTACCCCTGCTCCCAAGTGCAAGAATTTCTTGCACCAGGCCACTAGTCTGTATATAAAAACCTAATATACAAACTGTCCCCCTGGGAGTTCAACCAGGAGTTCAATCGATCACTATGATGTGCACTGACCACCAAGGGGCAGCATGGAACGAAGGAAGGCCCCGCTGGCAGCTGGAAGGCCCCAATCAGCCCTGATCGCTGGCTAGGCCTAGGGACCCCAGTGTTATATAATCCTTATAATAAACCCATGAGGCAGGTATTATTTCCACTTTACATATGAAGACTTTTAAATTAGGAACTTACCCAAGATCAAAAAGTTAGTGAGAGGTCTAATAAAAAAACTATGACTGACTCCATAACCCATATTCTTAGTAATTCCTGGCTTTGTCTTCAAATGCCTAGCACCTAACAGGTGTTCAATATGTTAAATGAATAAGTGAGCTGATGCATGTGCTTTGAGGAAAAAAGGAAAAGTATCTTAATAGATATTGAGTAATACAATAAGCTCAGTAAATGGATTGAGAGGAAAACTGATGTCCAAAATATTTAGAGATGAAATGACATGTTTTATCGAGTCTCATTAGGTCCTATGCAATGATATATTAATGTATATAAAATTGTTTTGTTCAAGTTCATAAATCATAATCCAACACTGTCAAAAAGTTCAACAGCAAACAGACTTACCTCCAAACAACTGTCAACTGCTCCCTGCCAATTTGACATCTTTAGTTTACAAGCACCAATATTCAGCATGCAACTTAAAGCTACAGGTTGCAGCTTCACTCTATCTGCTTTCTCAATAACAGCTTTTGAACCTTCCACGTATCTGGAGAACACATTAATAAAAGTAAAATGTAAAACTAGCGTAAGACATATTCTGCTTCTTCAACTATGCCAAAAAATGTTAGGTCATTTCTGATATAAAAAGTTTATCAAATGCTAATATTAATATTCTTAATATTCATTATCTTTTCTTCTTCAGATAACTTATTTTTATTTGTTACAACTTTTTCCCAAATTGTTCAAACAGGCCAATTTAAGAATAATCCCCATATCTAAAGATAATTGTGCACTATTAACACTTTTTAATTTTAAAAGCCAGGTCTCAATTACATACTTTGAGAAGCAAGGTTCTCATTGTGTAACAGGGAATGGAATGGGAAAGGTGAAGAACTCTGTAGTGTTGGTTTTGAATTGTCATTTAATACAGTTCCTAGCTCTGTCTACTGATGAGGACTCAGAAACAATAAGCATACCTGGTTCCCATAATTTGTTTCTCTAAAGTTTATACCCTAGTGAAAAGAATCAGCACTCCTTGGAGAAATTGCTGATACCCAATCAGGAACTGGGTTAAGTGTAAAAAGGAGCCTGGAACATCTTGTGTCGGAAAGTAAGTTAAGTGATCACAGACTAAGAGGAATATGTCAAAAGGATGTAGAAAAGGGGCTTCCACTAGAAAAATCTGGAACCCCTTGGGCTTCAAAAAAAATTATAGTAATAGTATAAGACCTGAAAAAAATCCACAGTCTATAGTGATACTTGGAAGTGGGGAGAGGAAAGGTTCTTTGAAACAGAAGAATGCTAGCTTATAATAACTGTAGAATGAGTGATAAAATTAGAAAAATCACAGTTCTGCAATCATCAAGGCAATAACTGATTAGGCAAGGGTCTTCAATGATGTAAAACCACTGGATGAAATGTTAGAAACTGAATATGCACACAATCTCACAGTATCACCTCAGAGTACTTACTATTTACAAAGGGGAAAAGGCATTTTTACAAGACATCTGGCTGACATCACTTTAATCAAGTGCCAAAACTCAAAACTGACATGTGCCTTCAATATGTGTGATGTCATAGAAAATATACATCACCTACTTAAGTTCTCTTGCCAAAATATCCTCAACCTAACCTTGAGGAAGCAATCAAACAGATGGTATTATAGAAGACAGCCTATTTAAGACTCCACAAAGTATAAGTGACAAAAAACTTATAGAATAGGGACTACTAAAAATGAATAAACTAGAGACATAAAACCAAATGATATAATTGACTCTGGAGTAAAAAATAAATAAATTAAATAATTGGGGAAATTTGAATGTGGATTAAATATTAGGTAATATTGTATGAATGCTATTTTGGGGTGTTTTAATGGTAGTAAGGTTATGTAGAAGAATGTCTTTGTTTCTTAGGATATAATAATAGATATTCAGGGGTGAAGTATCATGGTATCAGCAACTTCCTCTCAAAAATGATTCTTCAAAAACAAACAGTAAAAATTAACTAGTGAATTGTAGGTTAAAATATATGGGCATTCATATACTATTCCAACTTTTCTGTATTTGGAAATTTTTCAAAATTAAGAAGTTGGAGGCAACAAAAAAATGCAGCTAATCTGCCAAAAATACAATAAACTCTTGAATTTCAGCTTACAATTCAATTTACAAGTTCTTAAAAGCAATTTATTAAAAATATTTTATTACCTTAAAACCTTTGTATATTTTTTAATGGCCATCTCCCAGTTCTGGGATTTGAAAAAAGTATTTCCAATGTTTTTTAAATCTTCTGTTATTAATAATATTTTATCTACCTGTATAAAAGAATACAAATATTTTGGATTTTAGTAAGTAATGTGGTTTAATGCTGGGTTCTATCACTAAGACAGATTGACACAAATATCTCAAAATTTTAGTACTAAATAGTTTTAGTAATTGAAGTAATTAAAGCTTGACTAATTGAAAGTACTCACGTCTTTTAAATCTATATCTGCATCCTCGGGGAAATCTGGATGACTGTCACCAGAACCATCTTTTGGGCATATTCCCCAGTCATCCCCTTCCTTCAATTCTCCACATTCTGCAATAACGCACAACTGTAAAAATAATCCTAAATTGTAGAAGGGCACTAACATATTGATATTATATATATTTTTAAAAAAGTCTGGGTTTAAAAGCTATATGCTTTTCAAGTTATATGCAACATGATCCAAGTCACTTCTAAAATGACAGACTGACTTTAGGAGGTTCACCCATCTGCTCTAATTACAAAATGCCCTTTAAAAACATTCCAAGTAATAGAACAAGCAGAACGAGCAGATGCACAGTCGCTGTGAGTTTCATGTCCTGGGGCAGGGTTTCGGGAGAGAAAATGGAGGAAGACTGAAATTGAAATAATAAAAATCTTTTTAAGCTGCCCTAATCTTTTTCTTGAGTTTAAGTGGCAGATTCAGGCTTCTATACCAAAAGTCATCCTAACTTTTTCCAGCTAATAATCCTCAGATTCTTTTACTTACATTTCTTTAAGATAGCAGCTAAGGTAAACTTTTTACTTACTTTGGCAGGTTTTTCACCTTCCACTTCTACATTTTCCAGGATTCTTGCCACACCCATTCCTTTAATTACTTGGCCAAATACCACATGTTTCCCATCCAAATGAGGAGTTGGAACTGTTGTGATGAAGAACTGAGAACCATTTGTATTGCAGCCTGCATTTGCCATGCTCAATAAACCCTCCTGGTCGTGCTGTAGAAACAAAATTAATTTAATGAAAACCAAGGTTAGAGGTACTAGTCTGAATTGTTCTTTTACTGACCATACACAAAACTATGGTAGACTGTAATATCATTTAGATCAAAAAACATAATAGTACTTTATTTTAATAGCAACCTTTAATTCACAAAATGTAGGGTTATTTAATCACTTTTTAAACTTTAACAAATGCTGATGAAATCAAATAAAGTGACAAACAACAGTGGGGGGTGTATTTCTAAATTGGCCATATTAAGAAAATGCTTGTATTTCATCTTTAAGATGAAAATGCTACATTAAGGAAATCTAATAATTATACTGTCTTTTTTATGATGGATGGTCTTTTTTTCTGAGAAACACTAAACATTCTTCTGACTTTTATGGGCCTACATTATGATTCTTCCTTTACACATCAATAAACAGGGAACCATGATAGATTATTCAATTTAGACAGGCTATTCAATTAGGTACTTTCAAATCTCAGACGAATCCAAAACTTATGGCTTTCATCTGAGTTGAAACACTTCTTAAGGGAATGCCCAAAAGAAACTACTGCATCCATCTATATTGAAGTCAAATTTTTTCCTTGGCACCAACCTGTTCAAAGGTTCTGTGAAACCCAGTTTTCATCTTTGCACTTTTTCCTCAGGTTTTCTAAATTTATTCCTTGTTGGGCCAAGCATTATAAATCTAATGTTAGTCTTCCCACTTAAAATGCCTTTTAACCCTCCAATCTAAATCTAATTCAGCTTTCAAGGTTACCAAGTTTGTAGAAGGCAAGAACTATGTCCTTTCAATAGGCCTCCTTTCTTTAGATCGGGGACGGGGAACTTTTTTTCTGCCAAAGGCCATTTGGATATTTATAACACTATTCGAGGACCATACAAAATTATCAACTTAAAAATTAGCCTGTTCTTTGGTCAAACATTTAATTAACTCACCCCTAATGCCTTGGCAGGGCCAGACCAAATGATATAGCGGGCATATTGTTATTCTCCAGTTGTCCCATGTGTTTTAATCTTGTCTTCCCATTAAGATTATAAACTCCTTGTCATCAAGGCCTTTCATTTTTATAAACCCTTTGGTGCCAGTGACAGTATTAAATTCAAACAGTTGCAGTCAATAAATACTGCTTAAAAGATGGATGAGATTTTCTTTTCAAGTTATACTCATTACCTTGTTCATTTTCCTCATTTCCAAAAAGATCACTTTACTTTTGTACTTACATGTCCATTCTTATAACTTGAATGATGCAATATAACCCGATTACATCTTGGGACAATGAAGATAAGAAGGCACAGGCACCACTAATGTCCTTAAGGAGCGGACAATAACCATATCCTCTAGTTTGCAAATCCCCTGATATCCTGGATATTAGCGATGGTTTTGTTGCTCTTCAAATTCAAGCATAAAGATGCACAAGTTACCATCCTTCTGATAATGAGAACATTTTCCTGGAAACAATTTTGCCATATGGTGGCAACACTTTAAATCTCATTAGCTTTACTGAAGTATGTAAATCTGGATCACACTGAAACAACTATAGTATTTTTGCCAAATCATTACTGGATGAAAATATTCCGTATCAAAGGCGCATATTGCCAAATATGACACCTTTTAAAAAGAGAGGAGAATCTAAACGCACTTGAGACATTTATCGGTGTCTTAACCCAACAAGTGCCCATGCACAGTACCCTTTATTATCATAACATGCATTTTGTCTACTTTACCTTATAATAGAAATTTTCATCTTCAAACTTTTCACCATAAATACTTTCTCCACCTGTCCCATTCTGATTTGAGAAGTCTCCACCCTGAATCATAAATTTCTTAATAACTACAAAAAAGGAAAATAGCTATTAGAAACAAAGCCATGTTCATGTTAACCATCACCCAAAAAATTTAAAAAGAAACAAAGCTACGACTTCAGCAATGTTAACTAATGAATATGTCTGCAAATTAACCCAACAAAGATAGTGGCTAATTTGCATACGTAGGGGCAAAGCGGCAGAGTGAAGACTGAAGGCTCCAACCAGAGCCGCAAAGACTGAAGACTCCAGCAGGAGCGAAGGCCTGGGTCCCGGGTGCCGGAGGAAAACCGGTGCCGGCAGCCAGGGGAAGGGAAGGCCCATTGCACGAATCTCTTTGTGCAACAAGCCTCTAGTCCTATATAATAAAAGGCTAATATGCAAATCAGGTCTAAGTCAGATATCTCCAGAGGGCTCCCGGACTACAAAAAGGTTGCAGGCCGGGCTGAGGGGACCCTCTCCCCCCTCTAGTATATCAAAATTATCTGTCTTTTCTGGCAAATAATTAACTCCTTAAGTACAGCAACTCTGTGTGTTTTTTAATCCTCACCCGAGGATATGTTTATTGATTTTTTTTAGAAAGAGGGAGAGGGAGAGAGGGGAGGAGAGGTAGAGATAGATAGAGAAACATCCATGTGAGAGAAACACTGATCAGTTGCCTTCCATATAGGCCCCTACTAGAGATCGAACCCGCAACCTTTTGGTATACAGGACAACACTCCAACTGAGCCACACCAGCCAGGGTAGCTACTCCGTCTTTCATCCTTGTTACTATGTGTATGGCTGGGCACATATTAGTCACCCAATAATGTCTCCTGAATAAAGGCCAATTATTCTAAGATTTGTTATACTGTGGCAGAAAGATTTCAGCAAAAATCATCTCTTGGTGTCAAGGATTCCCAAGACTACCCCAATGTTCAGAAATTCCCTAAGATTCATGGGATTCAGCATTTGGTTGTATTATAGCAACACAGTAAGGACACACAACTAGATAATAAAGGGGAAAAGATACAGGCAGAGTCTAGAGCAGCCGTGGGCAAACTATGGCCTGCAGGCCGGATCCAGCCCATTTGAAATGAATAAAACTAAAAAAAAAAAAAGACCGTACCCTTTTATGTGATGATGTTTATTTTGAATTTATATTAGTTCACACAAACACTCCATCCATGCTTTTGTTCCGGCCCTCCGGTCCAGTTTAAGAACCCATTGTGGCCCTCGAGTCAAAAAGTTTGCCCACCCCTGGGCTAGAGGAATCCATGTGCTTCTTTGTGCTCTCACCCTCCCACAAGCTGGTCAGAGCATTTTCTTCCCCCAGCAAAGAAAGTGCAATAACGTGTATGATTTGTTCCAGCCCAGGAAAGCCCAGTAGAGACTCAGCACCCTAGGTTTTCATTGAGGATGATCATATAGGTATTCTCTGCCTAGTATGAATCAAAATTCCAGAATCCCAAAAGGAAATTGAATTAGTTGTATAAAGTCTAGGCTTAGTAATCCACCTTTATGATTTTGGGAATGGTTCAAGTTCCAAGTTCCCAGACTCTACACAATTCTACACAATGGCCAACCTTGCAAGCAGAACTTTCTAAGGACAGCAGTCCCAGGGCCTGCTATGTTAACTCTTTAGAACCTTCAGTCTATTGGGGGAACCACCAAATAATCACTAAACAAAAGTATAATTAGAAAGTGTGATAAGCTGTGTGAAATGTCATCTTTTCATCATATCACACCATGTGCCCAAGACACTAAAGTTTTAAATCGGCGGCAGCCTTCCCAAGCAATCCTGCCCAAGAAGATTTAACTTTTTTATCACCTGGTAGTCAAGCTATCCAAGGTCTACCTACTTATCATGGCCACTCTTTTTTTTCTCAATCTAATCACATTGAAGTTAGAGGACTGGTGAAACTAGTGTATTTCATTTCTCTAGAAATAAACCTTAGTACACTCCTATAATTAATTCTACCTTCTACAGCCCAACCTTTATGAAATTGAGCTATTGCCTCAGGTGTCAAAGCATCCTCTTGGAAGCTAATAGTAATTTTTAACCTTTGCCCCACAGTGTCTTCCCCAACTCCCATAGGACAGGGTTTGATTATGTGTAAGAATCAGTTTCAAAAATTTACATACTTCGATGGAAAGGGCAACCTTTGAAATGGAGAGGTTTCCCAGTGGTGAGTCCAATGCCTTTTTCTCCTGTACACAGTGCACGAAAATTTTCTGCAGTTTTGGGTACAATATCTGCAAACAATTCTAAGACAATTCGGCCAACTGAAAAAAAAAAAAAAGAAACAGTGTCAGTATGCAAAACAACCAACCAAATAAGCAAATGATAAAAGGTCAGTTAGTAAAATTATGATGACTAAGATTTCAAGTTCTCTCTTTTATTTTTCTAGTATTCAAATTTAGTCAACTTAAGCATACAAATTTGAAACAATTAGTTTTCTGCACCTTACAATGGTTCACAAATACAACAGCCAGAAGATCAGCACCATATAAGGGACACCATGAAGAACAAATTTTTTACGTTCTGAGTAATTTCTTCAACATGTACTCAGCATTTTCAATCACCAACTAACTACAGGGGAAAAAAAATTAAAAATGCTTTGTGTCGTCAGATTGGCTGAGTTGTGAGCATGGCTGAAGCCTTTGTGCTTTGTGGAACCTGCCTGCTACGGCTTCTGAAGCAAAAGCTGGAAAAGTTGCCATTCCAGCTAACGCCTGAGCCACGTGAAAATAAACCTGGCACTAGTTTCAAACCCAACTCCATGTACCTATAAGTGTGTGTGTGTGTGTGTGTGTGTGTGTGTGTGTGTGTGTATCCATATGATCCACGGGGACCTCTGGATCCTGTTATGTACGTTTGTACAACATTCAAGCACCCTGCCTGGTCAGCAATTCTAACGTGTTCCAGAACCAGCGCCATTCGGTGCCAAGCAATAGGCGAATCCAGAGTTTAGGGAGCGTCGGGGCTGCTAGCGTAGCCTAGGCAACCACATCCCTACAAGGAACTTATTTCCCCCAAGGCCAAAAGAGAGACAATGGTCCCCAATCTGACTGGCCCGCGGAGTTAAGAATCAGTCATACAGAAGAAGGCACACGCAAAAGTCACTTTAATTTGTAAATCACATGACAGTTGCTGATCAAGCTCGCGTCGCCAAACGCACGGCGGGACGGGAGCCCCACTGACGCACACCCATGGGTTTCCTGGATGTCTCACTGCAAACATAAAACCATCTTATTTTATGCCAACGTAATGCTGCAAGGTGGCGGGAGGTGCAAATAGGAGAGACAAACCTAATGGCTACGATCCCCGAACCAGAAATTTCCAGAAACTTCCGCACGATCGGTGGCCTTCTACAAGGGCGCTGGCTCGACCCAAGCCCAAATTCAAGGCTAATTTATTCAGGCGGGACAGTCAGCGTGGCCATTCCCGCTGCCCTAACGGAGCAGCCCCCGGCCCGAAGCGCACCCGACCCGCGGCGACCCCTGAATCCCAGGAAGCCCAGCCCCCTCGGGGCCAGTCTACGCATCTCAGACTCCGCTCACCTCGCTCGCCTCCGACGTCCACGTCAAAGAAGACTCGGGGGTTACTTGGGTTGGAGGGCTTCGTTTGGGGGGACGGGTGCGACATTTTGACTTGCAGACGCGTTTGGAAGCGGATTCCGGGCACCTCGTGGCTGCGGAGTCACCGAA
>NW_006282004.1:562785-566108 GCF_000327345.1 Myotis davidii | reverse complement strand
TCCGGCGTCAGGTCCGGAAGGGGCAGCTCGACTTCCGGCGCCGCCTCCCCGCCTCACTTCCATGCGCTGGGACCGGCGCGCGTCTGGTCCTGTGTGCTGTGCCTTCTGGTTCTCCCATGTTTCTCACTCAGTGCGTTGCAGCTTCAGTCTTTTTATCCTTTTCGCTCGTGTTTCATCGCCTGTGCTACCATCATGGTGTAGACTCCATGTAGACTACCTCGGAGGTAGTCACCCCGTGCCAGCAGCCTCAGGTCTGCCACGAGTTGGCGAGTGCCCCTCTGAAACGCAGTTTGCTTGTCTGGAACATGGGAATGGAAGTGCTGACCGCGGAGGGTCGTCCTAAGGATGAAAGGAGTAAATCACTTCCTGGACACAGCCTGCTGGTAGCTAACCCGTCAGTTGCGCATTATTGTTATAATTTGACCTGCACATTAATAGTATAAGTGACAGAGGTTAGGCTAAAGGCTCCAGGCGGCTGAAGCTGGAAGTACGGAAGAGAGCGGTAGTATGATCCGCAGCACTTTGTAATGTTCTAATTGTTTATTCATTTACTACTTCACCTTTCTCCTCCCAGTAAACTCCACGAGGACAAAAATTTCGTTCTTTTTTCATTGCTCTATCCCCAGCACTTCTAACAGTGTCTGGCACATACCATGTGCTCAGTCAATATTTTTGAATGAGTGGGTGAGTTACACAATGCTGGTGGCCTGGAGAGTGCTTATAAGAGAGGTAACATTTCATTTCTGCCCTGGCCGGGTTGCTCAGTTGGTTGGAGCGCCCTCCCCTGTACACCAAGAAGGTTGCAGGTTCTATACCCCCGCAGGGCACATACCTAAGGTTTGGGTTGGTGCCCAGTCAGGGTGGGTACCGGAGGCAACCCATGGATGTTTCCTCCCTCTCACATCAGTATTTCTGTCTCTCTGCCTCTCTCAAAAAAAAAACAACAACAAAAAAAAACACAACGTATCTTCGGGTGGGGATTTTTTTAAATTTTATTTCCTTGTGCCTTTTATAAATGTATCATTTGAGAGGATGATCAGCTCTTCATGCTAATCCTTTCAAAGTCCAGCACATTAAAATTAATATGAAATGTTAATCTCTTATGAGTTGATGACCTTCAATTCCATGGTGTTTTTACCTTGTGGTTCCCTGAAGATCAAGGACAGCTGAGCACAGAACCTGTCTCTGGATAAATAAGAGTCAAAATCAATTGTTCTCTAACCCAGTCTCATTTCCAGGCTGCAGACTGGTAACTTACACTTTGTCTCACAAATACCAAATGGTAAATTCACATTAAAATTTTTATTTTAATTTACTAGCTTAAAATCAGCCTTTATATTTTTCAAAGAATAATCTCCTAACCATTATCATGATGAATATCATTATGATCAGCTAGATAGCATACACATTTCTACTCCACCATCAGACTTCTGGGTTTCTAACTCAATCTCACAGATACTAACTTGTGACTTTGGACTTAGTCTCTGTGCCTCAGTTTCTGTATCTAAATTATGATATTATTTGTATCTTAAGGTTTTTATAAGGATTAAATGAATTACTTAGATATTTTCATATGTGACATGTCAGCAATAATTAATTGTAAATACCTAATACTTTATTATAGTAATTATATTAACATACTTTAAAATGGAAATAAAAACTGGAAAGGTGCTTTGAAAATGCCTCTGCATTCTCAGAATATATAATGTGATTCTTCCTGTTATACAAGTTTCTGGGTGTAAAAGACAAAATGTTACTCTCACTGTGTCTAGATTTTTCAGTGAAGTAACAGCTTTGCATAAACTGTCATATTCCTAGAATCAACTTGAATAACAGAATCATACCTTTCAAAACCACTTCAGAACTGCTCTCTAGTGAAAAGATAAACCCTCCTGGCAGACAATTTTCCCCATTGTCAGCCTGCTTACTTACAGTAAGTCCTCTGACTTCTGAAGTCTTCTTGCCCATGTGTAGCAAGAAACAAAACAAAACCAAGGCCATGCACTATTTATTAGGGCTAAGGACACAATTTCATCTGGGTAGAAAGAAGAATATTTGCTCTAAGAGCCCTATTATTATTAAGTCTGTCTGTTCTTCCTAAGTGTGGTGGGATAATATTAACAGATCTCCTCCCCCACCCAGTATTCTCTCACTCTTTGCCCATCGTTTTACCCCAACAAGCAGCTAGGCGGAGAGAATCTCTTCCTGGCTTTGGTGTTACAAAAGGCTTGGTTTTACAGGAACAAAAAAGCCTCCCAGCATAGCCAGAGATTAGGACAAAACATTTTTTGTAAGAACATAGCTTTCCAATTGCAGAAAATACTAAAACAAACCCATCTCCTATGCTGGAGAATCCGGAGTTGTCGATAGTAGGAGGGGAAGCAATGGTGGGGCAGATGTCCACTGTCCCAGAGATAAGGAGTCTGAACCATGTTCCCTGGTTACATTCCTGAGAAGCCAGCAAACCTACATAGATGGGTTTGTGAGATCTGAGAGCAGAGGGGAGGTGTGCCGGAATTCCTGAATGCAAAAGTCCAGGAAGGCAGCAGGCCTCAGAGACAGGTTATGGATTCGTGATGAGCTGTGTAGCTGGGAACTGCACAGACTCCCAAAGATTTCCCATGCCCTAACTTGGAGTGGGAGCAAAACAATATCCCCAAGTGTGCCCTGGAAGAGGAAAGACAGCCTCCACCCTGAAAGGGAGCTTGCAGTAGGGAACTCTGACCTCAGGAGAGACCTGAGAGAACTAATGACTGAAGTTAGAATGTTGGGTTTTCATTGGATGCCTATGGAGATAGATGACATTAAGAACCAGAGGCTTCCAACCTAAATACTTGCCAGGGTCCTAGAATATCTGATAAGAGTGAGGAACAGTTTATTGAGAAAAAGGCTAATGCAGCCTGAGTCTTAATGCATATGTCAAATAGAAAAAGGAGTCTCTATTTGTTCTCAATTCATCCAAACTTACTCAGAACTATAAGCAAAACTAAACTATAAATAAGTAATTCTAAAGCATGGTAGGATTGTCATTTCTTCTTTAAAATCTAATAATGTTTGAGGGAGGCTTAAATGGCACCTATGATCCACCAAAACTTCCATTAGCTCAGAGACCAAATCATGCAAAATTCTCATTTTTATATGGAAAATGTTTTCTTCTAGTCATGTTCTTTGCATAAGTCCATATTTTAAATTAGCAAATATTTTAATGCCTTTATTAGAAATGTAAATGAAAACAAATCCAGATGGTAGGACTTCATGAGCTAAAAGATGTGCCTTTATCATTTGTAGTAAGATCAATTCTATTGTTTAAAATTACATATATA
>NW_006282004.1:556175-560756 GCF_000327345.1 Myotis davidii | reverse complement strand
GGTCTGGAGACACCCTTATGGGGCAAGACTTGCTTCAGTGGGGCTTTGGTACTCACTGAGTCTGCCCCCTGAGTGTGTCCCTTATGGATCTGAGGAGTTGTAATCTGGATGGTCCCACTCTGGCCATTGGGTACACTGGCACTTGGGTCTCGAAGGAGGTGCTAATTTAGCCTCTGCCTGAGGCTACCTAGCAGGAACTTTAGAGAGATCTGCAGATTCCTCTTCTTTGTTTGAGGTTTGGAGGTGCCCAGATGAAGCCCAGGTGTGAAGCAATGCAGGCTGCTGCGGGGCCTTGGGCCTTCTTTTGGAAGTTCTGGATCTCTCTGACCCAGCTGCAGTTTGTTAGGTAATTTTCAGATTGCAGAGGGCCAGGGCATTCATATGCAAAAGCCTCTGGGCACAGCTTGGGTGGGGCGGGGTCTCAAGGGATCAACAGGGCGGAGCAAGCAGCTATGGCTGCTCCTCAGTCCTACCCTAAGGACCCCACGTCTCAGTGTCCTGGTAATCACTGGAAGCACCTCTGAGAGAAAGCCGCCCTCAAATTCATTCCGATGCCAAACAGTCCAGTTTCTCCCCGTATGAGTCTGGGTCCCCAGAGACTCGCCCGGAACTGGAGTCAGGGCCGTCGGGAGCTTGAGACTCCCTCCCGATTGAAAAAGACAACCGTGTCCTCAGTTGCCAGCCCTTTCCACGTGTACCTCCGTACCTCTGCACTTTACTTCCGCACCTCCTCTGAGTCTGTGTGCTTTTCTCTTTCCTTCTAGTTGTAGAATTTCTACTCAGCCAGCCTTCCTGTGGTTCTGGATGATGTCTGTTTTGTCTTTTAGTTGTATTTTTGAAGTGGTTGTGCGAGGCAGCAATTTCCGGTGTTTACCCATGCCGCCATCTTGGTTTCTCTTCTCCCCATACTTTCTTGTACCTCCCTGGTGCCCATTTTCTCTGGTAATTATGCTATTGTTGTCTATATCTATGAGTTTATATTGATTTATTTTTAAATAAGTTATACATTCACAGTATTACAAAAAAAATTGAAAGGCTATATAGTAAAATGTCTCCTGACCACTTAGGAAATTCTTAGAAAAATTTCACCAGGAAATACCAGTTTTAGAAGGAAATTAATGCTTTCATTTTCTTAAGTGTTTTCCTTGAGCATTTCTGCAATTATACAAGCAAATATGTATGTGTGTTAGGTACTTTCCATCCCCTGGTTTTTCACCCTGTTCTACACTTGGCTTCTTCTGATTAGCACTATGTCTTGGCAGTCTCCCATTTGATAACACAAATGTGTCCTTGTTCTTTATTACAGCATGGTATTTGATTGCATGACTCCATCACAGCAGCCCCTTACAGAGGGAAATTTAGGTTGTTTCCACTCTTGTCTTACCTATGACAGTACTGTTATAAGTATCTGCATACAGGTGTCAATTTGTTCATTTACAAGTGCATCTATAATCAATTCCAGGTAGAGGAACTGCTGGTCAGAGGTTTATATGTGCATTTGTAATTCTGGTAGATAGTACCAAACTGTTTTTTGTGGTGGCTATACCAGTTTATACTCCCCTAGACAATGTATGAGTGTACCTATCTCCACCATACTCTCACCACCAAATGTAATATTAAACTTTTTGACCTTTGCCAGTCAGATGGAGGGGGAGTGCCTTATTTGTGCTTTAAATTTATTTTTTTATAAACAATATAACAGTAAGTGCTGTTAATGTCATTTATATATGAGCAAATTAAGGTTTATAGAAGTTAGAATAATTGCTCAAAGTCATTCAGATAAATGGTGAAAGAATCAAGATTAAACTCACCCTTTCTGCATCTTGAATAGGGGTTTCCCTATTATGTTATACTAGAGCAGTGGTTCTCAACCTTCCTAATGCCGCGACCCTTTAATACAGTTCCTCATGTTGTGGTGACCCCCAACCATAAAATTATTTTCATTGCTACTTCATAACTGTAATTTTGCTACTGTTATGAATTGTAATGTACTAGAGGCCCAGTGCATGAATTCATGCACGGGGGAGAGGGGGATTCCTCAGCCCAGCCTGCTCCCTCTCCAATCTGGGACTCCTTGGAGATGTCCAACTGCCAATAAGGATAAGGCCTAAATTAGCAGTCGGACATCCCTCTTGCCATCCGGGACCACTGGCTCCTAACCATTCACCTGCCTGCCTGCCTGATCGCCCCTAACTGCCCTCCCCTTCTGCCTCATTGCCCCTAACTGCCCTCCCTTGCCGGCCTATTCACACCTAACTGCCTCTGCCTCGGCTTCCATCACTGTGGCTTTGTCCAGAAGGAAGGCAGATGACCGAAAGATGTCTGGTCGACCCGGTCTAGTTAGCATATTACCCTTTTATTAGTATAGATAATGTTTCCATTAAGGAACACAGCTAAATAACCTTAAAACTTAACTTGTATTTTTCATAATTATTTTTGACAATTCAGAACTTAATTCAAAAGGGATAGCCAGATTTTCCAGTATCTTACTGGCAGCATTATCATATGATTATCAGTGAACAATAGATGTGTGTCCGAGTTTAAAAAGCATCCTAGTCAGTAATGCCAGGTGAACCAGCTTTCATGGTCTGCTGTGACATCACCAGTTCTGAAAAGTTTCATCCCATTCCCAAAACATTGGCCCTCATAATCCACGCCCAATGGCCTGGTTTCCCAGCTAGTTGATCACAGAGGGATAAATTTATACTAATTAAAATATAATCCAGTAAGCCTAGAATGCTGATGTCACAATAACATGCTTGAAATCAAAAAAGATAACATGAGAATTACAATAGCACTCTTTTTCTCCATCATCCAAAGTGATTTGAAAATATTAAGTTCTGGTCTTCCTCACATGTTAATGGAGTAAATCTGTAAAACAAACAACCAAAAACCATGTGACTATTCCCTGCCACCCTTGACATTAGTTCCTGGGTGGAGGAACTAAGTGCATAAGAAGCACGTGCTCACAACATTTTAGGCTACAATTTGGCAACATTATATATGCATGGGTGTGGACTTTCAGCATGTTACAGGTTTGACTTGTTTGCAGCTCTCAGTGGGGTGTTTGAGGTCTCTGCCAGCCAAGTGAGGTTTCACAAGAGAAAGCACTATTACATCAACCTAAGCTCACACTATTAAAAGTCTGCCTAAGAATCTCCCAGGCAGCACTTCATGTCAGTGCAGAAAACAAAGCGTTCAATAAATGGTGTTGGGACAAATGGGTGCCCATCTGGAAAAACAATAAATTGGAAGTACTAGTATGTCCCACATCTTGTTCCAAAATGAATTTCATATGGGCAAAAGATTTAAATGGTAAAAGGGAAAAAAAGTGTGATAAAAATTATCTCAGTTGAGAGAAGGCTTTTATAGTAGGACACAATAGAACCCATAATAGAAAATATTGATGAATTAGACTTCTAAGTTTTAAAAATTCTGCATAGAGAAGTCTATCATAAAGTCAAAGACAAATGACAAGTGGAAAAATTTATTCCAACTCATATCACAGACCAACTACTCATTTACATAATATACAAAGAGTCTCTACAAATAAGAAATAGACCAACATGTTTTTAAAAAGTGGACAAAGGGATATGCATTTATAGTTTTGAGAAATGAAAATACAAATGCCTCTTAAACTAATGGTCAAAACTCCCTCATAAGAGAAGAAATGCAAATTAAAAATACACTGTGGGAGATTAAAAATGGCGGCAGGGTAAGTGGATGCCAGGAACAAACCGATATTACAACTAAAATACAGAAAATCTTCCTGAATAATCAATGGAAAACTCGCAGGAGGGAACCCTGACACCCGAGGACCGAAAATGGAGACCACATAGAGACTGATGTTTTAACAAATATATTCTGGATATGAAAAAAAAATACACAGTGATTGTCAAAAATGTTAATGACCTGAATTGGCAAGGCTATGGGGAAAACTTATATATGCATACGTTATTGGTGAATGTAATTTGTTAATATTTATTAAAAAGAAGTACTTATACTCTTTGACCCATCAATTCTACTTCTAGGGGAATGTAATCATAAAGAGGGTACTCAGGAAAGGACTCACTGAGAAGACAACACCTGAAGGATGTGAGGGGGCGAGCCATTTTGATATCCCAGGAAGAACACCATATGCTAAGGTGGGTTTAAAGACCAAAAGTCAAATGATAGAAACTGCTAGCAAAGTAGCTAGTGTGACCAGAGTGGAATAAGGGGGAGGAGGAGGGGAATATTGGGAGGAATGTCAGAAAAGTATTGGTGGCCAGGACATGTGGGGTCTCACAGGTCAGTTAAGGACTTCAGCTTTTCTCTAAGGAATTGGGGAAATCACTGGAATATTTTGAGCAGAGGACCTGATGTGACCTACAATTTTAAAAGAGCACTCTAGCTGCTGTAATAAGAACAAGGGAATGTGTCAAAGAGCAGTGAGGAGGCTATGGTATGAGGCAAGAAATGACAATAGATTGAATCAAGATAACAGTAGAGGCGGTGACAAGTGACCAGGTTGTGGTACATTTTGAAGGTAGGGTTGCCCAGATTTGCTGGCAGACTCTATTTGGGGTAGAAAGAAAGAGT
>NW_006282004.1:545032-556160 GCF_000327345.1 Myotis davidii | reverse complement strand
GTAGAATGAGTCTCAGATTTTTGAATGAAAAACTGGAAAGTTGAAAGAAGTCTAAGTAGCAGATTTGGAAGGAGGTCAGGTGTCAAATTATGGACATGATCCAGTTGTGATGCTTGTTGGACATTCAAATGCATATATCAAATGAGCAGTTGATTGTATGAATTCAGCTTTTTGGGGAGAAATCCAGGCTGAAGCTATATATTAGGTAGCCAGCATGTAAAAAGTGATCATTGAAATCTGAGAACTGGGTGAGATCACCAATGGAATTAGTGCAGATGGAGAAAAGAATCAAGAAATTATCCTACAGCACTCCAACATTTAGAGGCAGGAACTATAAAGAGGAATCAGTAAAAGGGACTGAGAGAAAGCAACCAGTGAGGTAAAAGTAAAACCACAGAAGTGTGGTGTCTTGGAAGCCAAATAAAGCAAACACACTGAGGAGGATGAAATGATCAAATCAAATACTATTGATGGATCACAACAGAAGCTGGCTGAGGATGGGCCATTAGACCTAGCGATGTGGGTCATTAATGAACTTGACAACACACAGATTTTGAGCAGTAGTAGGGTGAATTCTTGACTAGACTGGATTCAAGAAAGCAGAGAATCGCCCTGGCCAGGTAGCTCTGTTGGTTGGAACATCATCCCATACACCAAAAAGTTACAGGTTCAATTCCCAGTCAGGGCACATACCTGGGTTGTGGGTTCAATTTCTGGTTGGCATGCATCTGGGAGGCAAACGAACAATGTTTATTTTACATCAGTGTTTCTCTCTCCCTTCACTCTCTCTAAAAATCAATTAAAAAACATATCCTTGGGTGAGGATTTAAAAAGAAAGAGAGGGAGGAGGGGGGGAAGGAGGGAGGGAAGGAGGAAAAGGAAGGGAAGGGGAGGAAGGAAGGAAGAGAAGGAAGGAAGGAAGGAAGGAAGGAAGAAAGGAAGGAAGGGAAGGGAAGGAAATAGAGCCTCAAAATATAACTACCAACTTATAGGAACTATAGGAGAGAGAGGAACATGCTAGCTAGACAAAACCATGAGGACTTAAAGGACATATGTGTTTAGAGCCTGATTTAGGCAAATCTATTATAAAAAGACTAGAGGCCTGGTGCACGAAAATCATGCATGGGTAGGGTCCCTAGGCCTGGCAGGCAATCAAGGCCAATTGGGGCCTTCCTTCCCCCAGCTGCTGGCTACCATCTGGGGCCTTCCTTTGTTCTGTGCTGCCCCCTGGTGGTCAGCAGACATCATAGCGAGCGGTTTGAACTCCCTGTGACTCAAATTTCTGAAGGCACAATTTGCATATTAGCCTTTTATTATATAGGATGTTTTTGAGACAATCTAGGAAATTTAACCCCTGATTATGTATTTAGACTTGGATATGATATTAGTGTTGTGTCTGCCATTTTTTAGTCCTTAACTGTCAGAGATGTATACTGGAATATTTATAGACTAGAGGCTGGTGCACGAAATTTGTACATGGGTAGGGTCCCTAGGCCTAGCTAGTGGTCAGGGCCGATCTGTGGGGCAACTGGTGGGGTGGTCAGGGGGGCCCCTGCTGGCATCTGCCTTGGTCGGCTTGGCACTGCCCACTCACCAGCCCTGCCCACTGGCCCCGCCCCCTGCTGCTGCTGCAGATCTCCTCCCTCTGCGGGCAACAGGTGGGGCAATTGGGGGGCTCCCACTGGCACCTGCCTTGGCTGACCTTGGGCCTGCGGGCTGAGGGCAACTCCTGCGTTGAGCGTCTGCCCCTGGTAGTTACTGTGTGTTGTGGCAATGGTTGTTCTGCTGTTCGGTCGATTTGCATATTATGCTTTTATTATATAGGATGAGATATGATGTCTAGGATTTGCTTTAAAACACTCCAGAAAATTTAGGGAAGGAGGGTTAATGAAGTAAGATTGACAAAATGTTTATCATCATTACCTGACAAAGCAATCACCCCAATTTTTTAAAAATATTTTTATAATTGTAATTGAGTAATGATGTATAAAGGTTCATTATTCTGCCTCTCTACCTTTGTGCACGCTTGGCATTTTTCAAAATAAGACAAAATCTAGTTTCAAGAAAGAGATATCTCAGGTTTTTTGCTATGAACATGAACAGAGATCAAGGGATGGCCAGAAGCATATTTGTATGCTCTGAGAAAGATGGAGCAGAGAGAGAAAACTTGATGATGTGGAGGAGAAGGGAGAATCGTAGGGGCAAAGGCGTTGAATAAGAAGAGATGAGATCTGGCACAAATGTGGGAGTGTTGGTCTTAAATAGGAGTATAGACAGTGACCCATAGTAATAGAGGGGAGATAAGACAGAGAAGGCGGGCATAAATGGTAGAGGATAGGGAGATGAGAAGATAGGAGCTTGTGGAAATTTTCTTTTTAAGCCTTCAATTCCCTGAATAAAATCGAATGCAGGATTATCAGGTAAGAGTAAGGACCGGGAGGTTTGAGTGTGAAAGGGGTAGAATAGTTTGGGAACTCAGAAGAGTGCATGTACAGGGAGATATGGTATCTCTGTAATGCCAATTGCCAGGCAGCATTGAAAGTCTGATGGAATTCAGTGGCCAACAAATTTAACATGAGTCTGACCAGCAAGAGTTATTCTCTGGCCAGATTCCATGAATCAGTGCAGGTAAAAAAGAGGTGGAGTTTTACCAGGGTTGTGATTTTGCCAGGTGAGAATTCAGAAGTGTGAGAGCACCCAGGAGTTGAGAATTGCATTACTGACAATAGAGTTAGATTGCTGTAACAATGCAACCCAATGTTAATTCTGTGACTTAAAGGGGATTATTTAGGTTTCAAAGCAACAGGCAGAAGTGACCATTCCAGGTCGTTGGGTCTCAGCTTCAAATGATCATTTAGGGAATGAAGGGGCCTTCTGTCTTGTTTCTCTTTGGTGACCTGGGGCTTTTTTCTCCTCTAAATCCTAGAAACCAGGTAGCAGGCACATCTTTTACTAGTTATCAGGAGGGGATATGGTTTGTGGCTACAGTTAAACGTAAGGAAGTCCAGGAAATGCAGTGTGTATGGTCAGCTATGTGTGTGGCTCCAATTCTACCATTTTGAAGAAAGATGAGTGGATTTTAGTAGACAATTAGAACTCTGTGCAAGGCAGTGAGCACAGTAATTGACCAAAGGATATATGCTAAGTAACAAAGAATGAGAGGATCTGAGGAGTCTGAGGCATAACCAAAAGGTGGTAGAGTCAAGGGACTGTAGGTCTCGATGGAATGGAAGAACCATTGGGGTCGGGGAACCAGAGGAGATGGTAGTGGTACCAAAGGGATGCTTGGCATTGAGAATTTCAAGGAGTTGTTGATAAAAATGATGTCAAAAGTCTTGCGTATGGTTTCGGAGTGAGTGACTGAGATAGGGCAGGAGGCAAAATCATAGGGAAGAAAAGAGATGGAGGAAGTGAGGTCTGGGTGTTTGAAGGCTGACCCAGGTGGATATTGAAATTAACTTAGGATCGTGGTAGGAGTTCTGTTGGAGAAAGTGATCATGAGCCAACTGCTAACATCTTCGAGGCGTGAGGGCACATGACAGTGAGGGGTAGTAGGTGGTAAATCTGATGAAGAGAGATTCAAAGCTGGGGATTTGGTGGAGGAGGAGTTTGAAAGTGGCCGTGAGGAGCAAGGAGAACCCTCACTGCATCCCCAGGCCTGACTGTCATATGGGATGGAGAGAATGGCCACCACTAGAGAGAGAGCTACAGGGGAAGTGGTAATCTTGCAGAGATTCAGGTTTCAGCTGGAGCAAGACAGCGAAGGGGACCCTCATAGAGCAGGTTGAGAGTGTGGAGGGATTTTGTTGCTGACCGACTAGGCATTACAGTGAGCACGGGAATGTTTTAGGAGTAGGGAAGGCGTGAGAGGGACTGAGATTACAGTCACATGGGGATTGGAGTAAATGGCATGGAGCATGACCTGGGAGTCCACTGGCTTCTCGTGTTGATGTAACCAGAGATAAAGGGCTAATGTGATTATACTGATGGTTTCAGGGTCGATCATGTTGGTCAGGCTCTGAGTGTCTGTGCAGGGAGTGGGGACTCCTCTTTGCTCCTACTAGTGCACACAAAGGGTGGGGAAGGTGCTGTCTCAATTCTAGCGCAGAGTAAGAAAACAGCTGTCATTTGTAAAGGACTTCCCCATCTTGAGGGGAAGGTCAGGACTGTCCTTGGACTTCCTGGTGTATAAAGATTCTGATGTTTTTCGTGGCTTCTCCCTGACCTCACTTTGGGAAGCCTGTAGGACAAGCAGCAACAAGATCAGTTCTTTTCCCACACTCCCCGGGCTGTGTTCATTAAGTTGTCACATGAGTCTCACTTCAGGGGAAATTCCTGTCAGAACGAATTCCTGCTCTGGGAGAAGTCTTTCTTCCTCTGTCAGCCTCTGCCTTCAGAGCACAGTGGGTCTGTCATCTGCAGGTGCAGCCTCTCTAGTGCCTCAAGACTGTGCCCCTCCCTGCCACACATGCAGAATGCAGGGCCCCCTCCACAGTATCTGCTGGCTTCCTTGTGCCTGTCTGCCGGGATGGTGGGTTGGGAGAGAGGATGGGGCAGTCTGCAATGATGATATTCCTCTAGGCAGCAGACTCAATGTGAGGGGATGCAGTGAGGCAGAATATACAGAGGGCTCCACTCAAAAATGCCTTCACCATCTAATGCCAGTTAGCCTTTGAGTTGAACGTGTTCATTGTTTAAAAAACCAATGAAATCTGTCACATTTAGGCAGCAGACATCCTTTCTAAAAGAAAAGTTTAAATTATCCTTGATATCCAAGGAAAGTAGTGTTTCAGGGACCCTCAAAGGTAGAAAAACGTGGGCATTTTTCTCAACGTCTGAGGAAATCAGAAGCTTATATTGATCTCGTCTGGATCCCAGAGTGAATCTGCACTGGGAGACTTAGTCTAACATCCAGGTTATTTGTTTCTTCAGTTAAAAAAAAAATCAAGCAACTTGTCAAATCTGCCTTTATCTTCCATTTTTAAGGAATTCTCATTCTTTTGAATCCTTTTCTGGCATATCCTGCAGAGTCTTCCTGTTGCATTTCTATCTTATGAATCAAGCCTTTCACTGATTTATTTATTCAACAATTCTTTCTTTCCTTAGCAGCCACTCTAGCATAGCTTTACTCTAGGCACTTAGGAGGTGATAAGGGCAATTCATGCCCAGTCCTGAAAGAGTTTACAATCTATTGGGAGTGGCAAGAGAAAAAGAAAGAGAAAGGAAAGAAAGCACATTAACTTTTTCAAGACACTATATTTCTATTCGGTACATTGCAGTAGTAATGCACAGGTATCACCTTGGTAGTGTACTGAGCAGTGTGCTGAAAATTTAGCCTGTGCTTTCTAGTCTATATGATTATTGAGTTTTGTAAAGTGCTTAACTCACTATAACAACCATTAGCACTGCTTTTGGCCTTAAATAATTAATAGAAGAAAGGAAGGAAGGCAGATATAGAACAGCAATTTTTAAAAATTT
The DNA here is from genome assembly GCF_000327345.1 of Myotis davidii. Classification (NCBI taxonomy): domain Eukaryota; kingdom Metazoa; phylum Chordata; class Mammalia; order Chiroptera; family Vespertilionidae; genus Myotis; species Myotis davidii. The sequence continues at coordinate 550,682 of NW_006282004.1, read as the reverse complement.
GGGGTTTTGGGCATCAAAGAGAGTTTTAAAATTATGGACTCACTTCCAAAAAAACTGCACATTTGTACGATACCTTGTATATAATTTCAGGGGATCTGAGTGATGTTTCTCAAAATATTGTCCCTGAGCCATGTGCACCCAAATTTCTTGAGGTTCTTGTTAAAAGTTAAGATCCCTGAGTCCCACTGTAGACTTGCTGGATTGCAGACTCACAGGATGAAGCCTAGAATAAGACTTTTAACAATGTCCACAGGCGAGACTATTTAAAAATAAACTTTTTTAATCAAAGGAAACCACCCCCCCACACACACACATTCATTCTATCATTTTAAAAGTCCTAAAAGGTTTATAATAAAAACCAGCAGTCTCCTACTCCACCCTTTCCCACACTCAGTCCCAGCCCTACAGGTTATCACCCTCAACTTTTCTAGCTAGTTGACTGATATTTCCCTCCTTAGTTATATGCTTATATCACTGTTTCTTTTCAAAAAAATATTTTTATTGGTTTCAGGGAGGAAGGGAGGGAGGGATGGAGAGAGGGGGAAGGGAGGGGGAGCGAGGGGGGAGAAAGAGAGAGAGAGACATCATTGATGAGAGAGAATCATTAATCGTCTGCCTCCTACACGCCCTACACTGGGGTTTGAGCTCGAAACCTGGGTATATCATTGTTTCTTGATTTGACTGTATTTGTCCTTGTCTATTGACTTCCTGCCATTGTGAATAAATACTAGAATATATTGCTCCCCTACCCCAGCTCCACTTTTCTTCTCCCATTCTCCAGTATAGTTACATATAACTTCTTGTTAAATCAAGAGTCAGTGTTACATTATTGAGACTATATAAGTATTGTTCATTGAGCCAAAAAAATAAGTTCAGAAGAAGTGTCATGTGGGCAATTTTTTAAAGTGAGAAGGAAGTATCAGAGCAACATTTTTGCATTTAATTTGTTCAAAAAAACACACAAAAAATTTAGTATCTAGTGCCTATTTTCTCACAGAATCCAGAGTTGGCGATGCAAAAATTCATATCCTCTGTCCCATCCCAGTGTAAGAAAGAACCCATAGTCATGGTATAGTGGGTTCTTGAAAAGCACTCAGAAAATAGAGCTCTTGGCATTTTACAATTTATAAATTAATGTATGTCTAGCAGACTTCCTAGGTTATTTACGCAATAGTCATTTTTCCCACGCCCCTCTTCTCTGTGTGAGAACTGTTTTGTTCTGGTGACTACCCCTCCCCCACCCATGTGAATCAGAGAATATCTTCATTACTCAAAGCCAGTCATGGTGCACAGTATTTCCCCTGTCAGTAATTAAAAGCTGCAGAGAAAATCAGACACACGAGAAGAGACCACCCCCATCTTCTGTTGGACATTGTTGCCTCTGCATGTAATTCCAGGAACTGTGGTGACCATCTTGCCACTAGCCCGAGGAAGAATCTGACGCTGAGAAAAGTAGAGCCAGGAGAAACCCGGAGAAGCAGAAGCAGAGCTCTAACACACAGTATCTAGACTCTTTCCTACCTTTAGATCTTTCATTTTAGGAGGGAAAATATCCCTTTGTTGTTTAAGCCCTTTTGGGTTGGAGCTTCTAATACTTGCAGCAAAAGGCATCCTAACAGATAGAGTATGTTTTGTCTCAGGAAGAGGATTTTGTGTAAGGGGTTAATGAGAGAAAAAGCAAACAGTACTATTAAATATTAGGCAACACAGAAAGACAAAATGCACACCTGGAGCAGGATTCTCTGCAGAACCAATTAGGTGATGTCAAGGCAAAAGTATTTCAAAGATAAGTCAGGAAATTAGGAACAAAAGTCTGAACCGCATGTATGATTAGTTTCCTAATGGGAACTTATAACTGGCTATCAGTGACCTCTTCTTCCTCCCAAAGTACATAAGTGGAAAAAGTTCACGAATTCTTGCTTATCTAGTGATTACTACAGAGAATTGTTTTGTGATGGTCTGCAGCTTACATGTAGTTAGGGACTATGAGTTTCATTCATTCATTGACTCATTCATTCAACAAATATACATTGAAGAAGGTACCATGTGTTGGGCATATTAATCAACAAGTCAGACATAGTCCCTGACCTAAAGAACTATGTATATGTCTAGTAGGAAACAAGGGTGTTATACTAGTATTTGCATTTATCGGTTAGTTATAAATTATTATAAGTGCTTTAAAGGATTAGAAAGGATTGCTATAACAGAATCACTGGAGGGAGGCGGGGTCTTTAAGAATGAAGATTGAAAGAGTCAGGCAGGCAGTGTGCGAGGAAGTGGCATTAAATTGAAAACTGAAAGATAAATAGGAGTTAATCAGACAAAAAGTTGTTGAACAGGGGTGGGAGTATCCCTGGCAGAGGAGTCCTAGTAGAAATGAAAGCACACCAGTGTGACTGGAGGACAGCAAATGAGTGGGAGTTCGGTGGGTTTGGAGAAGGGGCGGGGGAGGGCTCTAATCATATAGAATTTTACAGGCCATGTTAAGAATGTTGGATTTTACTACATGCAATAGAAAGCCACTGAAAAGTTTTAATCAAGGAAATGACTTAAAACAATTTACATTTTCAAAGGATCCCTATGGCAGTTGCACATAGAATAGATTGGAGATGAGGCTAGAAAGAAACCAATTACCATTATTGCAGAAGTCCCGGCGGGAGATAACAGTGACTTGGACAAGGGTGGTGGCAATGGATAGGGAGATAAATGGATGTGAGAAATATTTTGGATGATGAGAGAAAGGAAAGTGTCAAGAATGGTTCCTGTTTTAAACAGACGTGTACAGGGAAGCATTAAATACTGAGATGGGGACAGGATAAAGGAAGCACACGCTGGAACAAGCGAAGGTCAGGAATTCAGTGTGGGATGCCTGTAGGATATCCAATTGGACACATCAAAGAGATAGCTGGTTACAAAAATGTAGGAGAAATAAAAGGCTAGGTGTCATCAACACATACTTAGCATTTAAAGTCACAAGAACGGACAGGTTTATCTAGGAAGTGGGAAAGTAGGTATGAGAAGAATAGACGAGAGAGGAAAAGAGAAACCCTGAGGAAACCCGTATTTTAAAGGCTGGGCAGAGGAAGAACCTCCAGAAGAGACTGAGGAAGTAGCTAGTAAGTTGTTAAAACTAGGAGGTCTATAATACCAATGAATGAGATTTTCCAAAAGGAGGAAGTGGTCATTTGTATTGATTGCAAAGACGAGAAAATATCCCCTAATTTCAACACCATGCAGGTCATTGATTACTATGGTGAGATTATGGAGTAAATTGAGTTCTATTGGTATATCAGAAAATCAATTCATAGTAGATTAACCCTTATATCATCAGAATCCATTAGATTCAATTGTATTCTTTTTTGAGAGGTTATAACTATTTAAGAGGAGAGACATTTTATGACTTTTATTCTCAGACTTTTATTTTTTGGAAAGAACAAAGAGTAAATGTATTTTTAAAACACATAATAAAACTCATTCTAGATTTCAATTACCAATACATTCGTATTGGACTCTTATGAAATCTTTTTTTTTCTTTTTTCTTTTGTTTTACTAACTTATGAAATCTTAGTGATAGTTTCCTCTAGCTATCTAAACGTTTTGCTATCTTATTATTCTAGGAATTATTTCAACATTATTCAACAATCATTCTAAACTATGCTAGAAAGACAAAAACAATAAGAAAACAGAAAAATTCAGGATCACCTAGAAGGTCGATCCAATACTAAAATAAATAACCACTATTACATCATCCTTCTATTATAATATGTTGCCCAGAGTACTGCATCATCTTTTAAGAAGGTATAAAATAATCTGGAGCTATTATCTTTGTGGGGTTTTTATTAAAGCTTTTATTAATTACTAATGAGAAATCAGAATTCATTTTCTTCCCCTAATTGTAAAGAAAAAATTAATAGAGGAAAACACTTCAAAAGTATTAGAAAAATCAGAAGACAAATGCAAAAAGACTGACAGAAGCACTCTAGATATTAATGATAACAGTGAAATTTATTATTCAAGTGAAATTGTAGGTGATGAGTCTTTAGATGGTGATATTCTAGATAAACTTTCTCAAACTTAAGAATCAATGATTTAACAATATATATCAAAAAACAAAAGTGAAATATGGGATTCTTATCCAGTTAGCCATTCAACAGGAATGGCTTCATTATTCAATATTTTGAAACAAGAACCTAATCTGTCCTAAAAAGATGTGTATTTTGTCATCTTTTAGTATGTTTTGCATCAAGTATGTTTGCTTTAGTTTGTAAGTCAACAAATGCTAAAGGCAATGTATAAACAAAGGTGACTTGAAGTAAATGCATGAGGTGGAGATGAAAAAATTCACTGAACTGCTAATTATGCCCCCACAGATTTAACTGACCTATAACATTGTGTAAGTTTAAGTGTACAATGTGTTTGAATGGCTAATTATAACTGGTATTTATAAATCTAAAAATGAAAATATTTTTCAGTTAAGTACAGAAGATGGCTACCCTCTCTTCAACAAAATACAAGCCACCAAAGTTTATAAAAGCATTGCTTTTGTTGATTCAAGTGCAAGAAGAAGCAAAAATACTAATAAGCTAGAACCATTAGAGATGTATTTGAAATCTGGAGTCAGTATTTACAAGATAACTGTGTTCCTTGTTTATATATGTTAATTGGTCAATAGTTATAGTCAAAGGACATGACCTATTAGTGTAACTTTCCTTCAAATGTAGAAAAATCTATATATAGGCAGTCCTTGGGTTATGTCGGATGCGACGTACGTCATTTCATGGTTACCTCGCCATCTCCCTTTTATTTATTTAAAAGAATGTTCCGTCATTTCGACGTCAGAACTTATGTGCTTTATGTTTTTTATTATTTATTTACCACCAGTAAAGGTCAGGAATCATTATCGTCCTTTTAAATTGTTTTTACTGTTTCACTTCATTTCACATGGAGCTGTGTATGTGCTCCATGTGAGTGACGTAGGTGCTTATGTAGGTGGGTTCCGACTTAAGGCGAAAATCACATTACGTTGAGCCGTAGGAATGGATCTCAGATGTAACCCAAGGACCTACTGTAATAAAAACCCAGTGGTTGTAACGCTGTAACCACCAAAGACCAGGAGATCACAGGAGGTGCCTTGAGGCTGCGTCCTACAGTGCTGGTGGAACTTGACTCTGGGTCCCATGGCTCAACGGGTCTGGGTCTCCCGCGATTTCGCATGCTGGGCCCCTAGTATACAATAAAAATTGAATTTGCTGTGTTTAAATTCTTATTAAAATTTATTTAAAAGTTATTTTTCACTATTTCTTTAGTCCTATAAATGATTTGAAAAATGAGACAGTATAGAGGGACCTGGAGAGTATCATGCTAAGTGAAGTAAATTAGTCAAGAGAAAGACAAGTATCACATGTTCTCACTCATATGTAGGATCTAAGTAACAAAATAAACTGATGAACAGAGTGGACCCAGAGACATGGAAACATGGAACAAAGTGCAGAATCTTAGAGGCAAGGAGGAGGAGGGTGGGTGAGTGGGAGGTAATTTACCATAGATCTTGTATGCATATTTGCATAACCTATGGACGCAGAAGTACTGAAGGCCGGGTACTGAAGGCCTGGGGTGGGGTGGGAGGGGAGGGCTGGAGGGGTTCAATGGG
>NW_006282004.1:542395-545009 GCF_000327345.1 Myotis davidii | reverse complement strand
GCTCTATCCACTGAGCCAAACCGGTTTCGGCTAGAATTTTTTTTTAAGTATGAAAAAATAGCCCTGGCCAGTGTGGCTCAGTTGGTTGGGTGTTATACTATGCACTGAGAGGTCACTGGTTCTATTCCTGTTCAGGACACATGCCGGGTTGCAGACTCCATCCCTAGATGGGGGCATAGAAAGCAGCAGATTGATGCTTCTCTCTCTCTCCCTCTCATTTCCTCTGTCTCTAAAGATCAATAAAAATCTTTTTAATAAGTATATGAAAAATAGAGCAGGTCCATTGGCGATGACTGTTTTCCCTGGCATATAAGATTAAACATAGGACTTATTTATCTCATGGAGGAGGGAAATCAGGATCCTTTCTTATACACTGCTTTTGGCTTTCAATAATAGAAATATCTCAAATGGGGAAAGGTCGGTCTAGGGCAGAGGGATTGTGGATCAATAATGTTATCAAGGACACAGCTTGCTTCCACCTCTCTGTTATCTGCAATCTTGGTTTCATGCTCAGGCTAGTAGCAAGAGTGTTAGCATTACATGTAAACATCCCAAGGAAGAAAAAAAAAACACATTTCTCTTTAAGAGTGAGACAACTTTTCCCAGAATCACCCCTTCTCCTCCAGCTCCTTTCCCTCTAGCCTTCTTGGCTAGAATTGCCCCACATGCTCATTCCTGAAGTAATACTTTGCGAAAGGAATAGGATTACACTCAGATAATTCAGACTAGAGGTTGCAGATAATGTCAGTTTATCCTAAGGCACGTTGGCCTGGGGGAGGTATGGACACCTGCACAAAACTGGCATTCTCTTAGGTAGAAGGGGCTAACAGATAGGAGGTAGGCTACAGTGGCCTCAGCAGCTCCGTACAGGAGCAGCCAGCTGATATATTTTCTAAGATGCATGAGTGGGATGCGGTGAATGAAAGGTACGTCATTGGGAGATGCACACAAGACCAGTGCTGCAGACCGGGACTATGATAAGTCTCAGGAATGAAGCAGTGACCAACGGATGACAGGCAAAGAAACAAACAAAAAAACACCAACCAAGAAAAGAAATGATGCAACTGGAGTGGGAGAGCTGTCTAGAGCTGGCTCTCAGAACCTTGCTGGTTAGGATTTTTCTGCACGTTTAGAACCCAGAACGAGAGCTGTGGGCAGAGCCATGATGAAGAAGAATGTGGTATTGAGAGGAAGCAAAGGGAGACAAGGGAGAGAGGGGAACCACTTGAGTTCCTTTTTTCTCCCCTAACAGAAGTCTGTCTTTAATGATTTCAAATGCATACTCTCCCTTTAGAGTTGCCCAACCAGGACCAAAATTGAGGATGATGGCTGGGGTAGGCTGTTTTTGTTATTGTCTCTGTTGGATGATCCTGCACACTTGGACCAAGCTGGAACTGAAACAGTCCTTGGAGGTGAGGAACAAGGGACACCATGTCAAAACCCTCTTCAGCATGCAGGTGCAAAAGCTTGATAGGCATATCAAGGGAATGCGGACTTCAGTTTGGAGAATAAAGAACTTTATTTTACTTACATATCCCAAGGATGAGGTAGGGGAGAGTAGTGTGTTGTTGGGACATAGGACCTGGGACCCTGTCTTAATAAAGTCACAACAGATTAGGCCAATACTTGCTTTACAGGATATTGACCAATACTGGCAGTCCTATGTAGTAGATGCTCCCAGTAAATAGATCAAAGTTGCAAATCAGAGTTCTGTGTACATTTCATCGTGTAAAAGGAGGATTGCTCACCAGTCTGTGTATTTAACCCACCATTTTAAGAGTAAAATTCAGAAGGGAAAAATGAGTGTTAATTTCCATCATCTTTCCCTTACCTTTGTGAAATGTCAGCACATCATCATTCACAGTTTCCTACCAATGCCCAAACTCCACACCATAAAAACTGATAATGCGCATTAAAATAAGCCAAGAAGAGTTTTTTTTTTATTATATTTACGGGAATACATTTGTTTCTTTGCGTCTCTACGGGGGTCCTCTTCTGAACAAGTGAGAAACTATTCACTGCTGGTGAAGAAGGAGCCAGCCGAGGCAGGGGCATCATCTTACCTGCTTTCCATCCTCAGAAGAGGTGGGCGCTAACATGATGAGGCATTGATGGAGAAGCTGCTCTGAGTCTGGCATGGCCTTTCACCAGCACGGCCCGAGTTCTCACGGAGACTGGGTGGGACTGGGCATTAAAGGGAACTCAAATATGATTCAAATGCAACACCTCCTTTCCCCCAAACCAAGTCATATCTGCCGCCGGTATCAGATCATTACGCTCCTTGATTGTTAGGGAAAAAAACATTCCTTTGTTATAAAAGAGCCTCGGTTTCTAAATCTATGTAGTGAATTCCGTGTGTTCACTTTCACACGCAACTTTTTATGTAACTGGGGTAGGGTGGCCCAAGATGCCAAACAGAGCAAACGATTCAAATAAAAAGTTAAAAAATAAAATAAAAAATGAAAACCCGAGCCATCTAATCTGGGGACGGCAGACACACGCCAGCGCCTCGGGGGCGGTGAGATTCAAGCGGAAACAGCAACCCCGCGCCTCCACCGCGTCCCCCAGCGCGCGCGGTCTGCAGTGAGCCCCGCACCTGCACGGAGCGCGGACC
>NW_006282004.1:526601-541810 GCF_000327345.1 Myotis davidii | reverse complement strand
TCGTGGTGGATGCGTCGGATCCGAGTGTGGCCCCGAAACCGTGGTGACCGCGAGGGTGGCCCCCTGCCCTGTCTCCCTCCCTCACCCTCTCTCTCGCTCTCCCCACTCCTCGGGGTCCCTTCCTCCTTCCAGAGTTGTTCCTTGGGGTTCCCGGGCGTGCGCTGGCTCGGCCGGGGAGGTGGGGGGTTGGCTGGGCATCGGGGTGACTCTGCGGGCGCTGCAAAGCCGTGAGCTGTCAGGTTGAGGGCAGCCCCAAACCTATTGTGTACGTGACCGTGTTTTGAAGTTGTGGAGGAGCAACAGTCACGAGAAAGGCGTCTTCCTGCGTGCTTGCTGCCCATGACGAGCTCGCAGACGGATGCATAAAAGTCTGTAATTTTCAACACCAGCGGGAAGGTGGATGCCGCGTGATGCGTGGACACGGGGCGTGAAATGCTTTTCGCAATGCTTTTCGCTGAGATTTCAGTTTGACGAAGCTGGTGCAGGTAGTTCGCACGTGCGACCGCGGAGAACACACACCTCTGCGTGATAATAGCTAGCACTGGTGGAGCATAGAAGATCTGAAATGCGTTACGTCCGATTTCGCATTTATTTCTCCAGCTGCCCTGGGAGGTGGGTGCTGTTAAAGTTCCCATTTTACAGATGAGAAAACTTCGAGTCACGGAGAACTTTAAACAGTTTGCCCAAGACCCGCAGCTGTACTTGGCAGAGCCTGCGCGTTGACCACAGAATCCAGTCTTTTAAAAAATCTTTTTGCTCTTCTGCTTTCAAGGGCTAACTTTTAAAAGATGCCTTAAAATGCACTCGTAGGTTGGGAGTTCATTTGCTTGATTTCAACAGTGTTGTTTTTTTTTTTTAATGGAGCATCTACTTCCAACTGTAGCACTCTGCTAGGGCTTTTTGCCCAAAATGTCTTGCAAAAGCAGTTTATTATTAAACAAGTCTAGTCTCACTGTAGTAAACCTTTTAAAAGTTTCAAGTGTATGAGTAAATTATGTTGTTCTAGATTTGGCTTTTCTGGAATTCCATTCCTTTGAAACACACACAGCCCCTCGCTGCATTTATATGAACATTAAATACCAATAGTTTGTATTCGTGGGGTGGGTATGGGTATGTGGTGTTGTTTAGAAGGTAAATTGTGAGGGCTTTAAACTGCCTTAGTTAAAGTCTCATATTTCCTTGAGGCTAACTGAATCCTTATAATTTGAGTAGGGAATTCTATTCCTTTCATTGCCTTGAGTACTAGTGATGCTGTGTTCCTTCTCAGAATGGTAGAATTACTTCAGACTCAGGTGTGTAATTTCTTCTCTTCCCTTTCAGTAACCCAGACTCGATCAAGGGAACAAAGCCTGCAGAGAAAAGGGCATGTGTGTTACAGGTGTTTTTACTTTGGCAGCCATTTGTCAAAGCAGTAGTTCTCAACCTTGGCTGCATATTAGAATCTGTTTCTTTGTTATGGGGTGGGGCCACAACATTAGTAACAAAGAAACAGAATTTCTGGAGGATGAGGCCCAGAAATCAGGATTTTTAAAAAGATTCCCAGGTGATTCTAATGTGCAGCCAAGGTTGAGAACCACTGTGTCAAAGGCATTTGAAGCCATTTCAATGCTAGTGGAGTTAGTTAAGTGACATTGTACTCTCTGCCCCGTCACCCACCATCATTTCTTCCATCCACAAGTTTAAGTGTATTTTGAACAAAAGAATTGTGGCTGTATTTAGGGTCTGGCCATATTAGGGAAATGGATTCCCACTTGGCGGGAACACTGTCAGTGTGGTGTTCTGACTTCCCATCGGTAGTTCTGATGAAGAACACAAAGTGTGCCAAGGACGGTTTCTGTTGTTTTGTTTTTAAATTGACCTCATTAGGATTTTCTACAAGTTTTTATGATAAAGGTCTTTGGGAGAATAGGCGATCTCAGTTGAACATCTCACTTGATGACGGCCCTTCATCTAGGATTCATGTGAAACAGCAGCTGCCAGTAAAGACCCAGGAAATGAGGAAAATCACCAGCGCACCCAAGCAAGTCTTCCTCCTGCTTTTTCCCTGCGGAAGCTGGGGAGGAGAGACAGTGGGGAGTTGGGAAAGCTGGCCCCAAGCCACAGGGCTCTTCCTCATCCTTGGAACATGAAGGCGTGGCCTTGAGTTCCAGCCATGCTTTGTCCCTCCTGGCAGCTGGGCACTGTTAACTCTGTGTGTTGGGTAACCAGATAAATACCCTTCAGCCGGGGAGGGGAGAGGGCCCTGTGTTCACCTCCTGACTGACCTGATAGTAACACAATTTAAAAAATATACATGTGGCCCAGGCTGATGTGGCTCAGTTGGTTGAGCATTGTCCCATGCACCGAGAGGGCTCCAATTCAGTTCCCAGTCAGGGCACATGCCTGGGTTGCAGGCTGGATCTCCAGTAGGGGGCATGAGGAGGCAGCCAATAGATGGTTCTCTCTCTCTCTCAAATCAATAAAAACATAATTAAAAATAGAAAATATTTAGGTTAAAGATCTAGTGTTCCTAATATGAATTTATATTCTTCAGTGCATTTAAATACATAATGTAATTTGTAGATCTTGAGAATGAAAGGCCCCCTAAAGATTCAGGTAGACTTTCTGGGCAGTTTTAAAGCATATATTAGAGGCCTTGTGCATGACATTCATGTACTGCGGGAGGGTCCCTCAGCCCAGCCTGTGCCCTCTCACAGTCCAGGACCGCTTGGGGGATGTCCACCTGCTGTCTTAAGCCATCCCCCCAAGGGGTCCTTCACATTGCTGTGGAGGTGGGAGAGGCTCCCACCACCACTGCTGAGCTCACCAGCCGTGAGCCAGCTTCTGGCTCAGCTGCGCCCTAGGGGCGCACTGACCACCAGTGGGCAGCTCCGGTGTTGAGCATCTGCCCCCTGGTGGTCAGTGTGCATCATAGCTACAGGTTGTTCTGCTATTCTGTCAATTTGCATATTAGCCTTTTATTATATAGGATAGGATTGCTATATATTTTTGAGAAAACCTAAGTAAAAAGGTTTGAGCGCGCACGCGCGCACACACACACGTATCTTTTTGTTTTAGAGTTTGTGGAAGCCTATTATATATTTTTCTTTCTGTGATGGACTTGGACTAGTTGTTTTAAACTTTTCTTCACATCTCTAAAGTTTTGCCCTTTATCAAGTTTCGCCCTGGATGTTACTCTGTTCACTCTTGGGCACTTCCTGGTCATTTCCCTGGGTTTCTTACTGTTCTCTCATTCCTCTAGTTTTCCCATGCTGTCGTTGATTAGAAAGAAACCTGTTGTTCAATATAAGCAGCTGATATCAAAGGTCATTTTCAGATCTTCATGCTTTCTGGCATTCCATCTAAAAAGAGAATCATCACCCTGACCGGTTTGGCTCAGTGGATACAGCATCAGCCTGTGGACTGAAAGGTCCCAGGTTCGATTCTGGTCAAGGGCATGTACCTTGGTTGCGGACACATCCTCAGTAGGAGGTGTGCAGAAGGCGGCTGATCGATGTTTCTCTCTCATCGGTGTTTCTAAGTCTCTATCTCTCTCCCTTCCACTCTGTAAAAAAATCAATAAAATATATTTTAATAAAAATAAAATGAAAAGAGAATTGTCACAGTCAAGATTCCTTCCTTAAGTGTGTATCTTTTCAGATCTTGCCAAAAAGCCTTTTTCATAGCTTTGAGGAAAGAGGTTCCTAGGAAAACAAAAGGAATTAAAGAGATTGAATTTGCATGTTTGGGAGAAGTAGTTAGGAACAATATATGAGTAAGGTATTTGTGAAGTGTAAGCCCCACTTAAAGTTATGAAACTGTATTGTGGTCTTGAAATTTGAGAGAATGCTCTATTTGCTGGTCTTCAGAATGCTTTCACTTTTAATTAAGTGATACATAAATATATATTTGAATAACCCTTTGTTCCAGAAGGATAAATTAGAACAAAAGAGATTATTTGTCTAGTGGCTCAAGTCAGAAGTAGCATTGGGTTCTTGGTTACTTTGGATTTAAGGTCAGCATGTTTAGGAATTTTTAAAAGCCAAGATATGCTCAGTGACATGCACATCTGGTTCAAGATTGAAGTTTGATCTTAAAGGGTTTTTTGTTGTTTTTTTAATGTCTCTGGTCAATTAGTGGACTAGTTTCCACCTAAAATGTATATGCAACAGGGAGATGAAAAAGATCATGGGTTAGCAAATGTTTTATTTTGGACCAGTTGAATGAAGTGATAATAGGAGTACATAAAAGCATTTCAGCTGCTTGGTAGCTAGCTGTGTAAATGCTAGAAAGAGTAGACTCCACTCCTCCCCTCTAGTCCTGAATGGCCTAGTTAGTGCTAATCCAGATTCTGTTAGGACAACGTTAAGTAATCTGTTACCAGGCTAGTATAAATATAATTTAATCCACTTATCATCATTATAGAACAGCATCTGAGGCTCATGTGCTTGTGGTTTTGTGCTCCACCTGTATGGTTCAGGATAGGACACCCTTGGGCCCGCCTACTGGAATTTGCCATCTAAAGGACAACAGCTTATATACCAAGAGGAATATACAGCTAGTAACACTTGGGAACTGTAACAAGAAGATCATTTAAACACTGAGAAAGACTAAATCTCTCCATGAAATACAGCATTAAGAGCTCTCTGCAGTCATGCTTTGTGTGGCTGAGGGAGGACCGTGGCTTACTCTTCCCTCCCACAGACGGATATCACACAGAAGTGCTTCCTCCCGTCCCCTCCCAGATACAAACATTTCTAATGACATTTATCTGAGAGAGGGTAGAGAATATTGTGGAAAAAAACACAGTTTAGTCCACTACACTCATATTTTTAATGCCTGTGACAAAACGTGTGACACATAAATAGTTTTGATTTCTTGTCAGAGAGTTGGGTGGATTGCCTTTCTTTGTTGCTAGTGGGAGTGGGGTTCTTGGGGTACTGCATTTCTGGGAGAGAATGAGATGAAATACAATGATATTCCCTCTACTTTCTAAAAGTCTTCCTGGCCCTAGCCAGTGCTCAGTGCTTAGAGTGTCCACCTATGGACTGAAGGGTTGCAGGTGCAGGGTGCATACTTAGGTTGCAGGCTCCATCCCTGACCCCCATGGGGGCGGGGGCGGCGGGCAACCAATGGATATGTCTCTCTCATATCAATGTTTCTCTGTCTCTCCCTCTTCCTTTCACTCTCTGAAAATTAATAGAAAAAAATATCCTTGGGTGAGGGTTAAAAAAATAAAAGTCTTCCTGTGTGTTTTCTTGCCTGCTATTGTGGATTTATTGGCACACTCCTTACATTCTTGTTTTGAAACTTGCCATACATTGTAAGGGGTTATTAGAGATTTTTGGCAGACGTAAGGAAGGAACTGACTGTTCCATCTAATGCAGTGGGTTCTGTTAAAAGCACCTGGGAGACAGGTTAAGGAGACAATTGATTTAATCCAGTTTCATGCATATGTGAAATCCAACAAGTCTCTTCGTTTCTCTAGTCCTCATTTGTAAAATGACAGCATCAGTGCTATGTAATAGTGTGTGGTGAAGAGGTAACCATGAGTTTGGAAACCTTTTGAACAGAATACAATGCAATACCAAATGGTTTAAGTATTACCAGGAGCCTTTCCCCGGCAGAAACGTGTATACACGTTTTCACAAAATGTTCTTTTTTCAGTCGTCGACGAGTATACTCGTCTAAAAACTTTACCTTCAAAAACCAGCTACATACGTACCATTCTAAATAATTTCATCTAGAAACTTTCTGAGGAAATACTATTCTTAACCACAAAAATGGGAAGAAAAAATAATTACAAACTGTTTTCATAACCAGCATCAAAAATACTATATAGAACCAAAATAAAAAAATTAGTCTGAAAAAGAAACGTTTTTAACAAAAAAATTATTGGGGAAGGGGTTAAGTCATGGAGTTCAGTATTACTCATATTGAAGCTTTACTAAAATTGAATCATTTTTCAGAATGATTCATTCTAAAGGACAACAGATCATATATTCATTTCATATATATATATGTGTGTGTGTGTGTGTATGTGCATATATATGTATATTAATCCCTTTTTTTCTATATAGGGGAGACTTGAGATAGAACAGAGTCATGTTTCTATTTACTTACTTTTTTTTACCTTGATATTGTCAGCGATAAAACAGAGACCCCGAGTTTTCAGAGGAGTGTTAAGGACACTCAGCAGGCAGTAACTCCACCTGGATGGAGGTGACTGGGAATTCAGAAATATTTTTAAGACTCTGGTGTATTAGTTTTTTAGAATTATTTGCAAGTTCTTTTAAAAAAAAACACGAATAAATTCTGATTTAGCCACAGGGGGAAATTTGTTAAACAGAATGATATAGCCACAATGGTTGATATTCTGCAGCAGCCAAGTTATTATTTATATGTATGTATACATACACACTCACACATGTCCACACACATACACATGTGCACATATACACACGTATATTTGTGTATATATGCATACATGGAAATGTGTTATCAATAGAAAAAGTAAAAAATAAGATAAAGTTATATGAATAATATTTTAAAATAGGAGTGTGTGATTTGATTATGCATATGTGGACAAGGGTTAGGAACACTTTATATCAGCATATTAACAGTGGTTGCCAAGGGTGGGTGAAAATTTTATTTTACTCTTTTGTGGGGTGTTTTGGTTGATATTTTGGATTTTTCTCTAATAAATTTACATTACTTTTGTGATTTAAATTATTTTAAATGTTAAATAGTCATTGGGGTATTTTACATTGTGAAAGAGAGTGAGAATAAGGTGTGGAAAAATTTGATTTGGATAAAAACTCATAGAATTTTTCCTCTTTGTTAAAATAACTAGTAGTTCCTGTTATTAAAAGTAATATGCTGTGAATTTTAATGTATTTAAAACCTAAGTTCATTGTGAACCATAGGAAGCCAATTTAATTGGTGGTGCTGATAATTGTAGGCAATATACGTGTGCAAATATTCACTAGTCAGACCGAGTCACTGCTTCCCAAGCCTTAGAGCCCAGTGTGGCTTTCACTCATGTAGGCCTCAAGTTAGTGATCAAGAGAGATCTAATTAACATTTATTTGAAATATGTTTATAAAAAAGTGACACAACTTTTTAAATTTGGGGAAAACTTGGGTAAGTTAAGGGGCTTGGCTTGGATATATTTAAAGTTAAAGCATGCATTACAATTTTAAGTTCTGAATTGATTATGTTACACATTGTTATTTGATTAACTGGGTGGTCTTGAGAGATGGTCTGGGCATGTGGTCTTTTAATGCAAGTATGGATCTGGCCCAGTCGGAGTAGCTTCAACCTATGAACCAAGAGGTTCGATTCCCAGCCAGAGCACAAGCCCGGGTTGCAGGCAGGATTCCCAGTAGGGGACATGCAGGAGGCAGCAATCAATGATTCTCTCTCTCTTCCTCTCCTTTCCACTCTGAAATCAATAAAAATATATTTAAAAAAAATAAAGGAGAGAATTAGTTTTTGTTGTGGCTTTAAGTTGTGTTTCTCATGGTTTGCTTGTGAGGTCAGTGTAAGGAAACTACTGCTGTTGTGTTTTCTTGGCAAGGGAAGTTGTAAAAGTTTCTCCTTGCACTCATAAAGTGCTTTGGCTGTGAACGTGAACTCCTGGTGGGTGAATCTGATTTGGGAACTGGTCCTGCACTTACTTCTCCAGCCACTGTTTTTCTTGGTGTGGGCGAAAAGGAACAAATGTTTTACCCTGATTGTACAAGTCCCTTGCCTAGTGTGAATTGTTAAGCCTGCACTATGAGGTCATGTCTTTGGCTACACAAGTCAGTCTTTCCCTTTGCTGCAATCCTATAAGAAGGCTGAAATATTTGGTGAGTTTCTACTTAGCAAGCATTCTTTATCTCAGGTTTGTAAAAAATGATTATTATGTAAAAGAGGAAAAACAGGATGGACTTTTCCAGTTAACTGGGCATGAAATAGTGATTTCCCTCAGCTCCACCCGGTCTGTAAATGGAATATCCATGACTCACTTCTCAGGGGCACACAGGCACTTTTGTAACCAGTGCTTGAAGGGGAGGGTGGGTTGGGGATGGAAGGAGATGGGCTGGCATCCCACTTGTGTTCAGTCCGAATCTGTCCAGCTGCCTTTATAATGGACTTCTGAAAAGGACAATGTGCCTTCTCACATATCATGCTACATATTTTTTTCTTATTGCACTTTCTGTTTGTGCCAAAATAATACAACATATTAAGTGCAATAAATGTAGCCATTAATACTATAATGCTGTGGATAAGTGTTGTATAGCACAGTGCTCTTTCTCTTACATAAGATTTTACTATCATATTCCTCTTTAACTGTATACCTTTTGTTACGGCCAAACTCAGTCCCTGGTCGCAGAACTCAGTCCCTGGTCGGGCGGCATTTGTGTCATGCCAGCACAACCAAGGGTGACCCCGAGTGAGGTGGGTGAAAGGATTAAGGAAAGACAGACAAGAGAATAATAGCTGAGTCTCCGTGGGACGCTGCTCCCTGATGAGGAGACAACGCCAGCGCCCACAAGCCGTATCTTTATTTTATAGCAGATGCCACGAGGCAAAGTAGGGCGTGATCACGTTGTTTATAGCATTCTCGTGAGTTCCATCCCTACTCAACTACATGCACCTGAACTCTAGCACAAGTTATGTGGGGCTACGTGTTCAGACCATAGGTTCAAGCTTACAACCACAGGCGTTGGCTATAATTGTGCTGGGAGAGCCCTGCCCTCCAGCTGGGACTTGCATGTGGCAACGAAAGGACCCTGTCCTTTCATTAGTCCGAGGTTTAAACCTGGCCAAAACACCGTAACCGCGCCCCACAACCTTTCACTTCTGTATATATTTAGAATATTTTTTCTAGTTATTTGTCCCTGAATCTTGCTTAATTTGTAGATTGTGCTCTGGAATATGTGGCCAGCATCTAATCTAATAATAGAGGAATATGCAAATGTGGGAGGAGGGCAGTGGTGGCCGTTGGCTGGGAGGTGCCCACTGGTCCAGGACCGAGTGGAGGACGGTCCGAGGCCTTCTGGGCAGAGGTTCTCCTGCTATGTGGCAGCACCGTGGGCCTTTGGCTACCCTCGCTGGGCCGGGCGTCCAGAGCAGGGAATGGGAGCAGGACAGTCGCGGGGAGGCCGGGGAAGGAGGGGCGGTGAACACCTACCTGGGGCTGAGCCCTGGACTGGGGGTTAAAAGGAAAATGGGAGGAAGGAAGAAAGGAGAGGGAGCAAAGCAGGTCCGAGGGGGGAAGTGAAGAAAAAAATTAAGGTGGGAAGGAAGGAAAAGGTGAGGGAAGGCAGGGGTAAAGATAAAGGAAAGAAAGAATGTGGGGAGAGAGGGAAGGTAGGAGAAAGATGGGAAGAAGGATGATGGAACAGAAGTAGGAAATAAGGAGGAAAGAAAAGTTTATAAATGATGAGTCAGTAGGAAAAAGTGTTACATAAAGAAGAGAGAAAAATGTGTGACAGGGAGAAGCCAATGAGGAAGTCAGATACAATTGTGTGTGAAGGGGATAAGATTTTTAAAAAAAGTTAATAGGGGTGATCAGGCCAGCAGGGGAGGGCAGTTAGGGAGATCAGGTTGGCAGGGGAGTGCAGTTAGGGGGATCAGGCCGGCAGGGCAGTTAGGGGGATCAGGTCGGCAGGAGAGGACAGTTAGGGGGATCAGGCTGGCAGGGGAGCGCAGTTAGGAGGATCAGGCTGGCAGGGCAGGGCAGTTAGGGGATCAGGCTGGCAGGCAGGTGAGCAGTTAGGAGCCAGAGGTCCCAGATTGCGATCCTTGTGGGATTGGGCCTAAACTGGCAGTTAGACATCCCCCAAGGTCTCCCAAACTGGAGAGGGTGCAGGTTGGGCTGAGGGACTACCCCCCCCCGACCCCCCCCCATACAAATTTCATGCACTGGGCCTTTAGTAGTGTTATAAAGAGATACATGTACTACTTTAGGAAGATGATTTTATCACCACACCTAAGACTTTTTAATCATAAATAACCACATTCTGTATTTGATATTCTACATCTTTCAATAAATGATTATTGGTGTTTGATTATCTACTGATGTCTAATTGAAAATGACCACCAATTCATGGAGGTTGTCTAAGTGAGAGTGGCCGTTGGGGCAGTAGAAATTCATCCCCCCAAAACTGATGGAGTTGGATTGAGAACCTACATATCTAGTGGAACCCTCAGACTAGATCCCAGTAAAGATAGTTGCATGTTGGATGTTAATAATTTAATTAAGCAGCATGTGTCAGCAACCTTAACTCTGTGCATTTATGACAGAAATATTTTGCTAGGAAAATTCAGAGTCTAGTTATTTGGATGATCTCTACGTTACACTGTATATGTAGATATCAGCAGAAAGTAAATATGTACATGAATTTACTTGGCAATTTAACAAAACCTAAGAAATATACTAACTTTAGAAGTGTCTGCTTTTTCTTGACTTTAGGTATATTCAATACCTTATAATCCTAAATGCAGCATCACCAAAATTTAATGGTCAAACAGTTATTAGTTCTATTTATTTGTGGCCTACTCTGACCAAAAGGTATGTGTGAGTGTGTGTTCAATATTTTATTCATGATATATTTCCACAGAACACATTCACTTTGACAGTTTTACAAACAGAGAGTGAGAATTTGCTTACAAGTACACATATACCAGTTAAATGGAATTGAGTGGATTTTTGCGTTTCATTGAATGAATTCTACTAACTAAAATTTTTGTTCAGTTGTCATGGCAACTCTAATTCTTCACAACTTGAGGACAAGATGTTAACCAGCACATTCCCCAAGGGATGAAACAGGTGTTGATTTAGGATGTGCTGGGAAGAAGCAACAGAATCAACAGTTTGATCAGTTCTGCCTTTAACACTTTATAAATATTTCAGATTGCCAACACTTTCTCCCTGTTGTACCCAGAAAATTGGACATTTTCTTTTTTTCTACTTTACAGTTGAAAACTTAGAGGTAATGGAAAGAAATTCAATCTGTTTGCTATCATTTATCTCTTAATTAGCTATTCCTATTTACTCAAGATCTTCTATACAATATGATTGAGAAATATTGACAATATTTGAAAAATTTGCCAGTTTAAAGCATACATTTGAAAGTAACTGAAGGAAACAAGAAAATAACATGTTATAGTTGGAGCACCCATATGGAGTTGTAAATCCCAGCCCTGCCTTTGTGTGTGTCGGTAGTGCTTAATGCAGTGCTTGGCAGGAAATTGTATTTAATAAAATACCTGCTGAATGAATGAATGTAAGAGTTTTGCAAACTGATGATCCTTAAAGATTCTCTGGTATTCCAGAATCTGATCTCTTGATATAATGTTTTTTAGTAGGAAACTGCCTTTTTGGGTGTTTTTGGCATGCATTGTGACATTTTTTAAAGGACTCTGTTAAAATATTCTCTTTTTTTCATTAATATTAATGAGTTGTTTTTATGATATCAAATTCAGAGGATAAATACTGTAAAGGGACCTGCTGCCTCCTCAAAACAAAACAAAACTGAAAAAAGAGATCCAGTTGTAAAGTCCCACAGGTATTGAACATGACCTTCTGAAAAAAGTAAAAATCTGCAAACCTCTGAAATTATTAGCTGTGTGTTATAATATATAACTCTGTTCTATACTTTTTAGATTTATTAGAATTCCTGTCTGGCTTGGTAAAACCAAAATACATTATAGAATAAAATTAGCTAACTGGTTTTTTCAAATTTAAAATATAGCACACTTAATTATAAAAACCGTATTGGTATTCTGAACCCCGCAGAGACTGTTACATCAAGTAAGTGCTTTAAACAACAGATGGAACCATCTCTGCTTTCCATTTGAAAAAATAACTTAAAAGTGAGCTTATAAATATGAAAAGTTATTTAAGAAGAGTATAATCCAGACTAACATATCATTAATGATGGCCTACACTGTGTGAGGGAGTGAACTATGAGTAAACATTTTCCCTAAGCATATCAGGCAATGGCTGTTTGCTTTAAATGGTACATTGAATAAGTTTCTAGGGCAGAAGGAAGTAGCAGGAACTACTCTCTGCCCAATGGTAGAAGGACCCTTGGTAGCCACTTGGTTGTTTCCAAGTTGCTGGGCTCCACGGTGACCCTATGAACACTGATACCTGGCCCTGCTAAAGGATACTATCATGGCTTAGTGCATGGGTTCCTGAAAAATCATTTCCAAATTAAATTATGACTTTATTTACTTCAACATTATTAATTTTTAAATGCACCTGATAAAAAATCAAAAAATGCAAAATGATATACATTGAAATATAAGTCTCATTTCACATCCCTCATCTTTCTCCCCAAAGGCTAAAATTATTATACCAGTTTCTTTTATATTCTTCCAGAAATACTTTATGCAAATACAAGAAAAAAAAAGTATCTTTCATTCACATAAGACTGTGGTTGATGTACACACTGTTTATCATTTTGCTAATAGTTGCCCATTATTCTGTTGAATAAATGCAGGTATAATGCTTTAACCCAGTGGTGCTCAGGTCTGACTGGACATTAAAATTACCAAAAGAGATTTTAAATGCCCACACCACTCTCTGAGATCCTGATTTAATTGGTCTGAATTGGGGCCTACATGTCTGTCTTTAAGAAACCCTAGTCACACAATTTTCATGTGCAGCCAAGCGCACTAATTTTAACCAGCCCCCTATTGATGGATACTTATATTGTTTTCAGGCTTTTTTTGTTAGAGATTGTGAACTTCCTGGTCAGAAGATTCTTATAGATAAGCTCAAGTATATTTCTAGAATAAGGACCCAGGATGGAGTTTCTGCCCAATTGTTCTTTAGAGCCCTGCCTATTTATACTCCTGCCAACAGCAGAGTGGCTGTTTAGTGGAGGTGATTTAAAGTACCCTAAAGAAACGACACGGGCAGGGAGGCGGTGAAACGCACACCCAGTGCACCCTTGGTAGTTGTTGATCACTTGCCTAGTCCAATGCCATGCTGATTGTTTTAAGCTCTTTTGTAATTCAGTTTGGTTGTGCTATGTGGACATAAGAATGCTCGTACTTTTTTGACCCCAATGATTTAAAAGAAAAAAAAGTTCTTTGAATGAAGACTTAAAAAAAAAAAGCAAGAAAACTTTTATGCGTGGAGATGTTCTCTAGAATGATGTCCAGGAGGATATCCAGGAGGATTATAATGATAAAAATCTAAAAATAATCATAATAGTTGTCTAGCAATCGGAAAGTAGCTAAATTGTGATGTTAGCTCATGGGATATTATATGATGGTTATATGATTATGAGGATTGTAGTAATATAATCAAGTTATGTATTTAACATATTAACTTATACAATTATGTTAAATGTAATTACTATAACTATTACATTAATTATATATAATTATCAATATATTATAATTAACACACCAGTATTCAATATAATGTTAATATAATTAAATGCTTGATATATTAAATGAAGAAATCAAAATCAATTAGTACATACAAGATGAATACATTAGAAAAATATGTAAATATATGACCAGGGACTACAAAGGAAACAGAAAAATACAACAGTTGATGTGATGCAGTAATGAGCTTATGGGTAGATATCCTTTAAAATTCCTTTATTATAAAATTGGGCAAAAAATGAGGAGGAAAATGTTTTAAAATGCAAATAGCCATTTATGGCTTTAAAGATGTATTTTCATATTGTAAACCTTGTTAATTAGTGGACATATTATTGAATATGTATGTAAATGGCTTCTCTTGATTAAGGTGCCTGTAAATAGCTACTTCTCAAGAATTTTAAAGGACACGCCTAGTATCTGTAGGAAATAAAACTACCATGTGCTGGGCACTGTGCTGAGTTGCTTTATTTCTTTATCTCACTCATGTCGCACAGTTATCCTTTGAGAGTAAGTATTAGGTGATTTATAGATTATAAGGTTATAATAATTTATAGATGAAAAATTGAGGCTTGCTGGATTACTGAGTGGTTAACTAGTGATCTGGGAATTCAAACCCAAGTTAGTGAGTTCTTCCCGCTTTGCAGGTTAATATATTTGAAGTACCAAAGAAGTTAAGATTCTATGGAGTTTTTAGGGAAGTATGAAGTCTAAATATTATTTCTAAGGAGCTTCCTATTTAATTACACAAATAATAAATGTTAACTTTTGAATAGTAATTGATAGCCTGGCCAGTGTGGCTGAGTTGGTTCAGTGTCATCACATGCACCCAAAGGTCACCATGTCTAGTTGCAAGCTTGATTCCTGGTTAGGGTGGGTTAAGGCAGCTGATTGATATTTCTCTCTCATATCAATGTTTCTCTCTCTCTCTAAAAAACAAAGAAGTCCTCATTTATAAAAAACAAACAAGCAAAAACCAAAGTATCCCAGCCAGTGTGCCTCTTGCACATCCCCCTACTGTGGGTGGAGCCCACAACCTGGGAATGTACCTTGACTGGGAATCAAACCGTGACCTCCTGGTTCATAGGTCATCACTCAGCCATTGAGCCATGCTGGCCAAGCTGGATTAGTATTCTTTTTGTTGTTTGTTTTTTGGATTTGAATTCTTGAGATCAATCCTGGCTTCTGCACTTACAATGTAGGGCACATTATCTTCTCTGAGTTTTTCACCTGTAAAATTGTTGTAAAATCGCTTTTCTTACAGGTTGTCCTGAAGACTAGAGATAATATATGTCAGTCATACCTACTGCACCTGAGATAATATATGTCAGTCATACCTACCAATAGTCCTTGGCACCTATTAATGCATTCAATAAATGGTAGCTCTTTTCTTTCTTTATTCCTTCCTTCCTCTTACCCTACCCTACCCTTCCCTTCCCTTCCCTTCCCTTCCCTCTTTGTCTTTCCTTTCTTCTCTCCCTTCCTTTCTCCCTTCCTTCCTTCCTTCCTTTCTTTCTTTCTTTCTTATCCTCATCTGAGGATATTTTTCCATTGATATTTTTGGGGGGTCAGCGGAGAGTAGAAGAGAGAGGGAAAGACAGAGAAGAACATCGATGTGAGAGAAACACATCAATTGGTTGCCTCCTGCACACAGCCTGGCTGCCCAGGTCAGGGAGGAGCCTTGCAACCAAGGTACGTGCGCTTGACTAAAATCAAACCCGGGACCCTTTGATTCTCGGACCAACACTCTATCCACTGAGCCAAACCGGCTAGGGCTAATGGTAGCTCTTTTAACTCTCAGAGCCTTAAATATTATTTGTCTCCCCCTACAGCTC
>NW_006282004.1:526176-526538 GCF_000327345.1 Myotis davidii | reverse complement strand
GGGAAATGGCAAGTAGCTGGTCTTTATCAAAAGGTGGAATTCTCTTTCAAGGCATTGGGGAGGCACTGCACTTTTGAGTTGTGGATTGACAAGCAGCTTGCTCTTTTGGTACTGGGATCCAAGTAAGTGCAAATATCAATATGCAAAATCTGTCTTCCTTAGTTTTCTCTCTGTTCCCCAAACCCAGACCTCTCATTTCCAAAGGGAAAACACAAAACTGATACAACAGAAACATCCTGCTCCCACGTAATGTTTCCCTCCCAGCCTGTGGCAAAATCCATACTTGGTAAACCTATCAGATCAATTCCTCTCTCTCTCTCTCTCTCTCTCTCTCTCTCTCTCTCTCTCTCTCTCTCTCTTCT
>NW_006282004.1:488902-526164 GCF_000327345.1 Myotis davidii | reverse complement strand
CTCTCTCTCTCTCTCTCTCTCTCTCCTTTCTTTGTTTACAGCAGTTTGAAATTTGCAGTAAAATTGAGAGGAAAGTACAGAGATGTCCCATATACCCTCTACCCCCAAACATGCACAGAAAAGGGCAGGAACAGGGCGGGGGAGGGGGAAGAGACTAGAAAGAGAGAAAGGCATTTGTCTCAGAAGCTAGAAAAAGGGAAAACTTCCAATTGTCAAGTAATCTCATGTTGCTGAAGTGCTAAGTACTGTCCCTAATTGTGTGGGGGTGCTAGTTTAGATAACACGCCAAGGGAAGTATGCAACCTCCGCTTGCGCCAAATAAAACTGTTAAAAAGCAGTCTAGTTCCAGTAGGTACAAACCTCGGCTTTGATTTGTTCATCACTCTGTCTTCCTCCTTCCAGTCTTCTTCCCTTCAAATCTAGGTTGCATTGGACTTGCTCTTACAGCTGATTACTGTGTCACACTGCTCTAGAGACTACTCCAGCCAGCATTGAGTTTTACAGCTTGGACTGTTAAAATCAATATTGTGTTTAACACAGCGGTAGCTATGGTAGGTAGCTACGTGAGTTGTTTTGAGATTGCCTCAACCCTGCTAGCATGTTAAGTAGCTGTTTAAGAGGAAGGCTCTTTTCAGAACTATGTCAAAATTAGCATCTGATTGTCAGAATTGTTGTGGTCCAATAAGCAGACCGTAGTAGGTAACTTCCCTGGGGTTAAAGTATTGCTATAATGTGCTAGACCTGTGCTCTCTCCTTTTATGTTAGAAACCTTTATATGCAAAGCACTGGGCCTTTAGTACCTTGGAGATATTTTTAATGGGAGAGGAGCACAGTTTTCCTTAAGGATAAAACAATGGGGTCTCTCATCTCCTTCAAAACAAACCCCAAAGTATTGTTAATCTACCAGTTATCTCCCCTCTGTTGAGAAGACTTCCCTTTTTCTTCCCATCCTAGAAATATTTGGGATGTGGGACCTTGACCACAAACCGATTTTATATTTATTTTTCTTCCCCTCCCTCTCTTCCTCTCTTCTTCCCAACCTCCTGACATTCTCAGATAAGGTCCATCAGCTTAGTTCCTGTGTGGCCTTATGGGGGCAGAGGAGGAGGTCTTTTGACCTACTTTGGTTTAGGCTCTGGGTGGC
This sequence comes from Myotis davidii, assembly GCF_000327345.1. Classification (NCBI taxonomy): domain Eukaryota; kingdom Metazoa; phylum Chordata; class Mammalia; order Chiroptera; family Vespertilionidae; genus Myotis; species Myotis davidii. The sequence continues at coordinate 525,020 of NW_006282004.1, read as the reverse complement.
CTAAAGAATCATCACAGCTGGAATTCTCCATCTGGTTCCATCCAGTCCAAAGCCTGGCCCAGTCTAACTTACTAAGATTTGAGGCTGAGATTTGGCATCAAAGCTTGATGAGTAATTAAGGGTTTATATATCTTCCATTGCTTTCTCTGAATGTTGTTTCCTTGGGGACCTAACTGGAATGCATGGAGGAATGTGCATATTTCAAAAGGGAAAACTAGATGAGATCTGAAAGTGAGAGAGAGGGAAGTGTTATCAAAAAGGATAAATAATTCTGAAAAAGTAGTAATGTATAAAATAACATCAAGGTTTTGAGCCTGAGTAACCTGGGAGAATTATAGCATACTTAATGGAAATAACACAGTTACAAGGAGAATGACTTTTAAAGGGGGACTATATACGTTTGTTTTTGCATATCCTGAGTTGGAGATACAGTGGATATTCCAAGTAGTAATGTTTATGAGGCATTGGTTGTCAGGGGAGACATTAAGTCAGTATTTGCCAGAGAGCCTGGGAAATCCATATTTTGCTTGTAAGACTTTTTCCCTATTCTCTTCCTCGTAATTACTCTTGTCAAAATTCTCTTTTGTGCTAAACTCAATTCAGATGCTACCTCTGATTGTCATTGTTGATTCAGAGGGCAAATGGGTATGCCCTCTGAATTCTTGAACTTAGACTTATTCTTGTGTGTGTGATTTTTTTTCCATGGCACAACATTCTACTAGTTGCTTTTCTAATTATCCAAGTGCTACTGATTATACCTTGAGTGCAAGGAACATTATATGTATGTCCCTGCAGTGTGTAGCATAGCACTGAGTACATTAATAGGAGCTCAGAAAATGTTTACATGTATTTATTTGAACTCATTTGTTTTCAGTTAGTACCACTGCTTAGAGAGGTATGAATTTTATTACCCATTATATAAAGTTCCTTTAACAATTTTGCATAAATTTGTCTCTGAAGCTTTAAGAACATCTCCCAATGCTTATATTTCAGAACTTAACCAATAAGTGTGTTTATACTGTAAACCTGCTCTAACCAAATAAAGTCTATTTTGAGAGAGATAGCTCTGCTCTTTCTCATACTCACCATTGCATTCATTTATCACCCTATGCTGCTGGGTTGTTGTTTTTTAAATCCTCACCAGAGGATATATTTAGAGAGAGGAAGAGAGAGAGACAGACAGACATTGATCAGTGCCTGCCATATGCGCCCCGACTGGGTATTGAACCTGCAACCTAGGTTTGTGCCCTGACAAGGCATCGGCCCTCCAACCTTTTGGTGTGTGGGACAGTGCTCCAGCCAACTGAGCCAACTAGCCAGGGTAGAGACTTTTTAGAAATCATTTTATTTTTTCCTATACCAGTTTCAGTTTAGGTTTCTGAGGTTCACTGCCTCAGAAAGAAATATATGATTATATATTTAATATATTATATATATATATGTGTATATATATATAAAAAGAATGGATCAAAATACCTATTTTTTTTAAAAAAGAAAAGAATATGCTTTTTAAAGAGTTTTGGTCTATTATAAGTATAGTTTAAGCACCATCTTTACCTGAACTGAACTAACCTGAAACTAATTTACTATTTACTTATCTGTTCAAAGAACCCTGAAAGATTTTACTGTGTGTTCCCTCTCATTGAGCATTTTCCTGGTAAAAATGTTTAATGCCGCTTAGAAATATGGCCCTACCTCTGGCCCGTCTGTCACTTAGATTAGTTATGAAAATGTTAAATTCAGTCTTCACATCCATCACTGAAAGTCCACTCTGTCTAGAGAAATGGTTATTTATTCCTACTTTTGTTTTCTGGTCCTAATTCAGTTCTCTGTCCAAGATAAATATTCTGCTGGCCTCACACTGTTTTATCCTCATAAAAACAGGTGACCAGATAGCTCTGTACTAGTGCAGTTCATGTAGTAAAAACATTAATGGCAGATGAGATTCAAATGAATAAGGGAACACTTGCTTTGGTTTTCACTGGGCATAGTTTAAAAATACAACCTGCGTTTGCTAGTGCATAAGTCATCTGCTGTTATAGCTTCAAGGGACTATTAGAAGTTTGTTTCTCCCATTTGAATTTTGTGGATATCAGTTTTGAAGTAAGCGGACCAACTAGGACTTGAAAATACTTATTTCACCCATAAATTGTAGCTGTCCTCAAATGGTAAAGAGAGTTGATAGAGGCTTTTACTTTCCACATAACACAGTTTAGTTTGGGAAGAGGCTCCGTCAGTCACCCCCGCAACCTTTATTCTGTGAGATCCTTGCTCCGTGTTTCCTAAAAGAGTAGTAACAAATTAACCAGAGTCAGGGTATTGTGATTTTGATCTCCTGGGGTTTCCTTCTCATGATGGTTCTATGTGATTTCCTCTTCATGATGTTCTTCCTACCTTTAATTTGCCACTTTAATGGATTTAGAGGAGGTAATTTCTTAGTGGGCTGGGGATAGGAAACACAAAGGGAGAGATTATTTTCTGAGTCTTGCTTTTCAAGGCCTTAAGGCAGCGGTTCTCAACCGGTGGGTCGCGACTCCTTTGGCGGTCGAACGACCCTTTCACAGGGGTCGACTAAGACCATCTTGCATATCAGATATTTACATTACGATTCATAACAGTAGCAACATTACAGTTATGAAGTAGCAATGAAAATAATTTTATAGTTGGGTCACAACATGAGGAACTGTAATAGAGGCTTTTACTTTCCACATAACACAGTTTAGTTTGGGAAGAGGCTCCGTCAGTCACCCCCGCAACCTTTATTCTGTGAGATCCTTGCTCCGTGTTTCCTAAAAGAGTAGTAACAAATTAACCAGAGTCAGGGTATTGTGATTTTGATCTCCTGGGGTTTCCTTCTCATGATGGTTCTATGTGATTTCCTCTTCATGATGTTCTTCCTACCTTTAATTTGCCACTTTAATGGATTTAGAGGAGGTAATTTCTTAGTGGGCTGGGGATAGGAAACACAAAGGGAGAGATTATTTTCTGAGTCTTGCTTTTCAAGGCCTTAAGGCAGCGGTTCTCAACCGGTGGGTCGCGACTCCTTTGGCGGTCGAACGACCCTTTCACAGGGGTCGACTAAGACCATCTTGCATATCAGATATTTACATTACGATTCATAACAGTAGCAACATTACAGTTATGAAGTAGCAATGAAAATAATTTTATAGTTGGGTCACAACATGAGGAACTGTATTTAAAGGGGCAGAAGGTTGAGAACCACTGCCTTAAGGTTTCTTTTAGCTCCCAAGTGTGTGATTTTAATTTTACGTCTGAGACAGAAGCACCTGTGACTCCAGGTGGCTGCTGCCATCTCCCACTAGTTTAGGAGGGGACAGTCCGGGATTGGAGAATCTCACACTTACATGTTATTAAGAAAGTTAGGAACATTCCCTGACTCCCATGAGAGCAATTAGCCAGAAGCCCTCTTAATTGAATCATTTCTTTTCCTTAGCAAAGCCAAAGAAAGATTTGTTAGCCTATGAAATATAGTGGTGATGGTTTCAAAGCAGAAACAAGACATGCTGGAAGTTTAGGATGATGAAGTTAGGAAATTACCTGTGATGCAAACCAATTTTTCTATGGTTTCTTTTCTATAAATTGTGGTGAGAGAGAGGTGAATATTGGTTAAATGTGCCGTTGTCTGTTAAAGGGCAGTATTTCAGAGAAAGTGTAATTGATAAGATGGACTTAGCCATAATAACTCATTTATTTTCCAAAGCAATTGTATTTATTTTATAGACTAGGAAACAGGCTCACTGGCCAGGGTCACAAAAATAGTTGTCTGTATGGGTAGGGCCAGATCTGAAACGCAGGCCTCTTGGTTCCTGCATTGGGCCTCAGCCAGTTTTTAGTCCTAAATATGGCAAGTTGCCTTGTTTAACAGTTAAAAGCTAGCTGTTATGAACTTATAGCTAAGATGCATTCAAAAATTTTTAATGATCATAAATTTGCATTCTTTTGTGTTGTTGAAACTTTGTTATTTTCATTAGATTTATGCCCTTTCCTGATTTTGCTGTGCTCAGAACTGTACATGAAACTCATAAAAATCACCTCTCAACTCCTTCACATGGCTGCCTCTGTCTCATTTCTCTTTGCTTTTCCCGTCACACTCCTCACACCAAAGTGAACTTTTCTTAGTTCCTCAAACAATTTTGAGCTTTCCCTTTATAAAGATTTCTTTGCCTGGAACTCGCCTGCTCCCTTCCGCCTTTAATCTACTGACTCCGACCTAGGCTGGTGGTTGAGGCTGGGCGTGGGCTCTGGAACCAGACGTCAGGTTTCAAATCCTTCCACCATGCTTAATAGCTGTAGGATATGTATAACTCCTGAACTGCTCTGTGCTGTGTGCTGCTGTGTTCTTGGTACATTGGGAATAATAGCAACCACCTCCTGGTGTGGTTATGAGATATAAATGGGTTTGTTCTTGCAATGTTAGAAAAGTGCCTGGTACATGGTCATGCTCTGATGGGGGCCTCTCCTAGCCTTCCACCCTCCCAGCACTAGATAGCCCTGCTCTTCTCATACTCATCATTGCATTTAACACCCTATCCTGCTGGGTTGTAATTGCCTCTGCAAGACCCTACCACTCCACTGCAAGGACTGGGAGGACCATCTCAATGTCTGTATTGTTCACTTCGGGATACAGCACTCAAGCATGTATAGGTACTTGGGAAATGTTTGAATAAATGAATAAACAAAGGACCCGTTAGCTCATGTTGTGTGCTTAATGTCTTTGACCTCAGCTTTCCTTTTCTTTTTTAAAAATAGGCTTTAAAATATGAAGGGAGAGGGAGAGAGAGAGAAACATCAATGATGGGAGAAGATCATTGATCAGCTGCCTCCTGCACGCCCCCGGCTGGGTATTGAGCTAGAAACCTGGGCATGTGCCCTGACCAGGAATTGAACTGTGACCTCCTGGTTCATAGGTCAATGCTCAACCACTGAGCAACACCAGCCGGGCAGCTTTTCATTTTTCCCCCTGAAGATCATCTTAGCTTTTGTTTGGGGTTTTTGTTGGGGATAATTTTAGGAGAAGGGAGATAAGATCATCTAGTTTAGCTTAGATTTCTTTATGGAAATTTTGGACATTATAGCACATTATTACTCAGTGTAGAAGAGGCTGTACATATGGACAGGCCTCTTGAAAAGTTGCTGTATTCTTTAAGAAAATGTTAAAGTGGGTTCCACAAAAACAGGCGAGTCTCCCGAGGAACACTCAGTTGATGTTGAGCGCAGCCTGGATTTAACCTAGTCACTGTCCCAGCCTCCCTGCCCCAGCTCTCTAAACACCCACTCACAGGATTTCCCGGCATTCAGCTTTTGTTGGCAGTCAGGTGTGCTATGTCCATATGTAGCAGTCAAAGCTACTTGACTTTTTCCCCTTACATGCTCTATCCTTAGTCAAGAATAAAAACAATGTAAAAGGAAAAGCTTATGTAACGCAGAATAGTTTCTGGTTGAAAGTAATGAGAATTTTTTGTCCTACTCTAGGGATGGTGGCTTTGTCCTGGCAGTTACTCTGGAGGGGTGGGAATGTTCTAGATGAAAATAATGCTGCACTGAAGGGGAAGGGGGAAGGGGGAAGGAGGAAAGGGGCAGCTGTGCTGCTGTGATTCTTTTGTTTAAAGCCGTTAAAGGTTTAGAGTGTGACTAGCAATTAATTGCCGTGGAATCTATTGGATTGTCAAGGGACCATAGTGAAAAGCCAGGGTTAACTAACTCAAACTGGACTTTCACAGCATCATTTAAAAAACAAGTTCCCTTTCATGAGCTTGCTCCTCCTCCCTTCCTACATCTAGTCTGCACTAATAGAAAAATGATAATAATAAAGTTTAGTGAGCACTGACCATGTACAGGCCCTGTTCCAAGCACTTTCCACATAAAGCCAATGTATACATGTTCGGTATATATAGTTTGTTTACATTTTAAATTTTAAGTTAAATAAATTTAGTCTTTTTCTTTTTTAGGTAGGATACATAGCAGTTAAGAGGTTAAAAACATGTGTGATGTGTGTCAGATTTGAACCCCACCTCTCTTTTACTAGCTGTTTAACTTTGGGCAAATTACTTTCTATCTCAGATTGCATCTCTATACATTGAAATAGAGTCCCTCTTTGATGAGATAGTGAGAGCAGAGTACTATGCTAAGCTCATAGTAAGTTGCTCAGTTATTAGCTAATTAACCATTTGTTATGCTGTCTTCTACTGGGTGTGACCTTTTATTGTGATTGGTGTCCAGGGAAATTTATGAAAAATTTCAGAGCATTTTCTATTCTATGGCCCTGACTGGGAAGTTAATTCAGTGTATTGATCAGTGATTCTGACGGTATTGCCTTTGTCTGCCAATATAGGGTGAGAACACCTCACTTCTATGCAGGCTTACCAGACCTTTCCTGATCTCCAATCACATCTTGTAATTGGTTCTTTATTAACATGCAGACACAGACAAAATTGAAACAGTGTTTCTCCAGGAAGTGGTGGTGCTCATTGAATCACTCTGTTCCCAGAGCAAGAGGGGACCATATTGCATTTATGGAGTCTCAGCTATTTCAGATTCCTCTTCTTTAAGCTATACCTTAAACATAACTCTTGCTTCTTGAGCAGTCTCCTGCTATCCTCCCTTACCCTCAGAGCCACTAAAATAGAGTGGGATTGGTGTGTGTGTGTGTGTGTGTGTGTCTGTCTGTCTATATAAAATAGCAGGCTCTTACCATTTGGAAGACATTTCTCATGGTTAAGATGTTAAAGGTGTTACTGTGTTATGAAGGATAGTTAATTCATTTACTATTAGAACAGTGGCTATAATACAGTATGTCCTCAGTTACGTCGGAGATCCATTCCTACAGCGCGACGTAAGGCGACTTTTGCCGTTAAGTCGGAACCCACCTACATAAGCACCTACGTCACTCACGTGGAGCACATACACAGCAGTAATGAAGTGAAACAGCAAAAAAATATTTAAAAGAAAGATAACAATTCCTGACCTTTACTTGTGGTAAATAAATAATAAAAAACATAAAGCACATATGTACATATGTTGAAATGACGGAACTTTCTTTTTAATAAATAAATGGGAGATGGCGACGTAACCACAAAACAATGTACGTTGAGTTCGACATAACCCGAGGACTGTCTGTATAGGTTAACCTGGATGGCCAGGTACTCTGACCATCTTTTGTAGTGTTTCTGACATGTGCTCTGAGCTCTAAAAGTAAACTTACAATGAACTTATAGGACATCATACAATAAGTCTTTATTTAAGAGCACTTACTGCCCTAGCTGGTTTGGCTCAGGAGATAAGAGCATTGACCTGCGGTTTGATTCTGGTCAAGGGGACATGCCAGCGGTGTGGGCTCGATCCCCAGTACAGGAGGCAGCCGATCAAGCGTTCTTTCTTATCATTGATGTTTCTCTCTCTCTCTCCCCGACGCCCTTCCTCTCTGAAATAAAAAAACAAAACAAAAAAAAAACACAAAGAAGGAAAAAAGAGCATTTACTGAACATCTTCTACAGTCCAGGTACAAAAGATTGGTAGAATACAAAAATGAATGCCCTTTAGCAGTTCACTTCATGAAGGTTTAGTCCATACTGCTCTGTTATAGTGTGTCCTAGGAGCTAACATTATACCAGAAGATAGAGGCAAGGAGGATTTTCAAGTGCTCTATAAACATTTGTTAAATGACTTAGGCCTCTGAATTTGGTGGATTTCTTTATTTTTTTTAGTGTGTCTGTGTGTGTTTTCCCCCCATTTAGCATCTTCTTAGGTTTTTATCTTTCCATTTGGTGAGTTAGATGCTAATATGTATATTTAAGTCATTTTGATATTTGAGCTCATAATTTTTAAATTCTTAACAATTTTTAAATTCTGTAGTCTTTCCATTTAACTACAGATGCTTTTCTAAATATAAAGACCAGGTGTGTTGTTGTTTTTTATTAGAAATTGTTCACTAGTATTCCAGAACCCTAATTCGGTGGAATGGACAGAGTTCAAGGTGAGAGGTGGGTGGAGGAAGGGGCAGAAATAAATGACAAGGTGGAGTTGTGATAGGAATTTGTGGTTTCTCCCTAAACACTCTCAGGCAGTATTGCTTCCAGTCCCTTCTTATACATCATTTCTGTTTTTAGTGGCCACAGATACACTAGGCTTTAGATGTTTATTCTGGATTGAGAACCCTTAGGAGTTTTTGTGTTGGTATGTTTGTGATACTAGGAATTTTATGAGTTACAACTGGCCACTGTTAAAATACAGGATATTCTCTCGTGGAACATCATTGTTTTCCATAGACTTACAGAGTGTAATGACTCCCTGCCTCTGTGGACTGTCAGTAATGACCCTATGTGTTTCATTCCCTACAAGTTCTCTGCGTTGTATAGAATAAAAAATGAGGGTAATATAAATCAGTAATGTTGAGTTCAATATGTGTCACATGTAGAAGGGTTGAAAGTAGATAAAAGGAAGAGATGGTGGGGCAGCTGATGGAGCAGTGTCCCTGAGCAGGGGAGGGACACTGAGACCCAGAGGTCAGGATCGATCTAGTCTTCTTCTTAGACTAGGGGAAGCAAAACTTTTTCCTATAGAAGGAGGCAAAGGTGAATGTGGATAAGGTTCTAGTTAACAAACATTTATTGAGTGTCTTCTGTATGCCAAGCACTACTGGTATGCTAGTTTCTGGAAACAAATGGAGGATTAAGATCTGATCTATTTTCAGGGGGCTTATGGTTTAGTAGAGGAAATGGTCACAAAAAACCATATCAGATACTAAGTACAGTTAATCCTCATTATTCATGAATTCCATGTTTGTGAATTCGCCTACTCACTTAAAATTTGTTTCTAACCCCAAGTCGATGCTTGTCATGCTTTTGTGGTCATTCAGGAACATGGGCAGATGGGCAAAATATTGAAGTCATCTGATGTTCACATTCCCTGCTAAGGTCAAACAAGGCAGCACTCTGCTTTCTTATATCAGCTCTCATGTTGCACACAGAGTCCTTTTCATGGTCTATTTAGTGTTGAGGTGGTCATTTTTTTTTCATTTTTGTGCTTTTTATTGGTGATGTTGCCATTTAAAATGGCCTCCAACATAGTGCTGGGGTGCTGTCTAAGGCAAGAAGTCTGTGATGTCCCTTAGAAAGAAAAAATGTTAGATAAGCTCTGCTCAGGCATGAGTTATAGTGTTGTTGGCTGGGATTTTGATGTTTTGAAGCAACAGTCAGTATATATTAAATAAAGTGTCTTTAAACAGAAACACACATAAAACATGGTTCAGTATGAATCAGTTGATGAAAATGCTGTGGCCAGACCCTTGCAGGAACCTAATCATTTATTTCCTCTAATAGCAATGGTTCATCATTAACTAATTTAGTTTTCTCAGAGATTTATAGAACGTAAGTGCTGTGAATAACGAGAATCACTTGTACAGTAGAAGTACTGTGCCTGCTCAGCAGCCTTAGAGTGGACAAGGTAAATGGTCAACTGATGCGAGAATGAGTTTTGAGGGCTGTTCCAGCTGAACGACTGATGTGGTGGGGAATGAAAGTGATGACTTTGTAGGGCTTGAAAGCCAAAGAAGTAAAGTCAGCTTGGGTTTGATGCAGGAAGACACTGGGAGGTTATATAAAGTCGGAGGTCAGGCTTGGAGGGAATAAGGCAGCTGTAAGGATAAGAGGTTGTAGTTAAAGTCATACTAGAAAATGGGAGAGTAGAAATGAAGGCTGTGAAAGAAGGCAGAAGAGCACATAGTTGGTTATTGGATCCATCGTTCATAGGAGCGTTGAGCTCTGAGGGACAATGTAGTGATAGATCAAAGGGCCCAGAGAGCTAACAAAGACAATTTCAGTGCCCACTGAGTGCAGCTGTGTGCTTGTTTCCAGAGATTCCAAGAGCCCTGAGACGTGATCCAGGAATTTTTAAAGTCCAGGTGTAAAAGTGGGTATAAGAGGCCTAAGCGAAGTGTCAAATGAGTGACAAGGTTCTTCACTGCACAGAACACATTGTACTTTATGGTGTACACCCTCTTTGTACCATGGGAAGGACATGGAGAAAAAATCAACAAGATTGTTTACGGATTAAATTTAGAGGCAGGAGGGGAAGAGAGGAGTTGCTCCAAAGTGTTGACTAAGTGTCATGAGATGCTTTTTCTTCTACAGAGAGCTAGATTGATGTTAGGCTTCCAGAATTTTCTTTGTTATCTCTTGGTGCCTGTAATTTCTTCAATTTTCAGTTCCCTTGTCATGTGATTTTCATTATTATGGCATTTGAGACTGGAGGATGTGTATACTTATGGTTTGGTAAATAGAGGTAATGATCCCTCTCAGTTCTGTTTGTGTGGGGGGTTGGTTAGATAGCCAGCTTCCTCTCGACTCTCTTAAAGGTTCCACTCACACCTCTCTGGACACTTTGATTCTAGCCTCCCAAACTTTTCTACTAGCCACCGGATTAGATTTTGTGTCTTTTCTCATTAGTTGTTTTGATGGGGTTTGGAAATGAAGGAGAGGCAAATCACACATGTACACTACTACTGTAATTCTTAAGAGTTTTCTAGAGCTATGCTACTGAATTCGATAGCCACTAGCCACATGTGGCTGGTGAACACCTGATATGTGGCTGGTCTGAATTGAGATGTTCTCTAAGTGTGAAATTCACACTGGGTTTTAAAGCCAATATGAAAAAAATGAATTAGATTATTTCATTAATAATTTTTATGTTGGTTACATGTTGAAATAAGATTTTATATACAGTGATGGACAAAAGTAGGTTTACAGTTGTGAGTACATGAAACAGAGTTTATTATTGTATTACTGGAGGCCAGGTCCATGAAATTCATGCATGTGTGAGGGGAGGGGGTCCCTCAGCCTGGCCTGCGCCCTCTCGCAGCCCAGGAGCCCTTGGGGGATGTCAGACATCCTTAGTGCTGCTGCAGAGGTAGAAGAGTCTCCCGCCATCTGAGCCCAGTTTCTGGCGAGCGGTGGTCAATGCAAGTCATAGAAACCAGTCATTCCACTGTTCAGTCGATTTGCATATTAGCCTTTTATTATATGGGATTTTCCATATGAATAACTGTAAACCTACTTTTGCTCTCCCCTATATGATGGGTTAAATAAATTATTAAAATTCATTTCACCTGTTTCTTTTTTCTTCTTAAAAATTTGAATACTAGAAAAATTTAAATTTTATATACAGAGCTCATAATATATTTCTGTTGGATAGTATTTCATTGCTCCCTTTGAGTTTCCAGGGTATACTTTGAAAATCACTATTAGATGTTACTACTACTAAAAACCAAATTGCTAGGTCCAGTTGTATTTGTAATGTCACTGAAGTTGCTAGTGTACCTGAATGTAGTTCTTTTAAATAAGTAGAATACTGTCACTAATAGTAAAAAGTGTCTCTGCTAAGAAAACTTTTCCCTAAAAAGTTTGTTCTTTTTCTTTGGAAATCCTTCTGTAATAAATAAAATCAAGTCAATGGTCCCAACAGTTCTACTGGATGAAATATAACTGAATCCTTTAATAATTGATATCAAGGTTAGTGTTAGCTTGTGTTTTGGACTAATTAAACACAGTCAGATTTTTAAATGTGTAATTATTTTTCAGAGAACCATTTGAATCTGTGTCACCTCCAGCCAGGTATAATGAGGTTATGAGTGACTATTTCCAGAACTTAGGTGAACAGCTATTTGTGAGGTGGCCTTAGTAAATATGAGAGAGAAGAGGTCACTTCTAACTTAAGAACCATTTACTAAATGCCTTCACTCTGCTCAATGTTAGCTTAGCTACACAAGGAAAACACAAAAGAAATGAAAGATGTAGTGTCCATGCCCTCAGGAAGTTCATGATCTGGTGTAGAAGTTCTCCAGGGATATTCTAACACTCTGATGTATGTGATGAACTGCTAGGAGAGAATAATACTTTGCAAAAATAGCTAAAGCATTACAGTCTGAAAATTGTTATTACAAAATGCAGGTTCAAGGTTACTGTGAATCAGCACCGCTTTCCCTGTGTGTTCTTTTCTGGGAATTGTGCATGGCCTGTAGCCCTTCTTCCCTACCCTGGGACCATTGCAGTGTGTAAGACACAGGTGTAGCCAAAGCGGGAAAGTTGAACCATAGCTGTTGCGGAGATTCTACCTATAATAAACAAATAGAGAATCTTCTGAAGTATTGTATAGAGAGTCTGTTCTGCCTTCCTATTGTAGATAAATGTTGCACATCTTTGGAAAGGGGTCATTGTGAGGAGTTTTTACAGGTTTGCTGCCCTTGGTTTGGGTCCTAAAACAACTTAAGAGGATTTGACTTGGAGAATTAAATGAAGGGTATTTTAGGATGGGAAACTGTTGTGATTGAAACTACATAGGAGGTGGAAAAGTAATTTATCAGTGGAAGAAAGAATGCCTTATGTTAATTTGAAAGCTAATTAGTTTGTAGATATAATTTTCTAGCTGTTGCACTAATTTGTTCTAGAGTTTATTGTTCGCAAGGGACTTTGCAATGGGTAATTTAGAGGGTTTAATTGCCTGGAGTTTCCAGAGAATTGGCCATGTTTTGGGGTGGGGGGTAGGGAGTTGACTTTCTTGGATAGAATTATCGTTTGCCAGATGTCACTGTGGCCAAAGTTATTTATCTTGGCTTTATGTTGTGTAAATACAATGCAGCCGACTATGAGCTGAGCAACTCAAACAGGACAGGGAGTACTTTTGGATGCGTGCATATTTAAAAAAACAACATACACCACATTTGCCTAAAGTTATACAGTTTTTCAGAGGGACTTCGACATTTTTAACACTTATATTTTTAACATCCAGTAAGATGGGTGGAGTAAGTATCATTATCCCCCATTTATTTGCAGCTGAGGAAATAGGCTCGGGAGAGCTGAGTGTCTTCCCCAGAGGCATGTGGCTAGTGAATAACTGGGCCAGAATAGAGATCTTCTTGCCTTCTATCCAGGGTTCTTTTCCCTTGTATGACACCCTCTCGCAGCAGAGACACTGCTGATGGTGACTGCTTGTCTGGTTGCTGGCTTGTCCTGAGTTCCTAGTACTAAGCCTTGTCATGAGGAACTGACTCAGAGAAATGAGAGTCTGCTGATTCAGAGCTGAAGATCCTTTTCCCAGCCTCTCATTTCCCTGCTTTCTCTTCTCATAAATTAATTTCTATCCACTCCCAAGCAGCTTTCTCAGTCTTTATAGCTTAGACCTCTTAAAGCACATTAAGAATCTTTCTGTGGTAGACATACTATGGGAGAAGCTTTTAATGTTAGCTATGTTTTGGTAGTGTCACTATTGTTGCCTGTCAAACCCATACTGAAGGAGAACAGAAGAGGAGCATCTTCTGTCACCACTAACTTACCTTTTACCTAACCTCTGTTAACTCTCATAGCTTGATTCTTCTGTGTACCTTGCCTTTTCCTTTGAATGGATTTGTAGCAGACCAGGAATGAGTGGGATACTGGTAAGAAGGCTACTGCGAGAGTCTTGGTCAAATCTGGGGCTTTGACAAGACAGGCAGCAGTGGAAGTTGTGATGTAGGCTGCCATATCTCCATGGGCAGGGGTCAAGTGGGAGCCAGGAGCGCCACGTGCGTGCTGCAGATAAAACTTCTTCCCTTTCTTCAGCTCTCATATCACTAGTGGTGAGCAAAGAGAGGGCCTTAGTACTTTGGGTACTTCTAGTAAGAGCCTCTCCTTCCTCTCCCACCCTCCCAGTAATGACAGTCCTGTTACACCATCACCACATCTGCCCTGTCAGCACACTAATTGCGTTTTTCTTTCTATCAGCATCCCTACACTGTGACCATTGCAGGGCTTAAGACACGGGTGTAGCCTGGGGAGAGTGGGAGCACCGAAAATGCAGTACTGCAGAGCTGTTCTTGGCACATCAAACATTTGAAAGGATGAATGAAGTCCTAAGTCTTTAGATAGCATGTTTTAAGACAGGTTTGTAAATTATTCTGCAAATCCAATGAGATATCTTTATAAATTGTATAAGAGTGTCAAGTGCTTTTTATTTTGTTGGCTTATTTAATTACAGAATGGATTAATAAATAACTCCGAGTAGTTCTAAAATCATCCCAATGGCTATAACAGTTACAATAATAACAGCTATTGTTTGTGTGATGCCATTTACACTAAGTTGATTGAATCATTTATTCCTCTGGGATAAATAGTTGTATCTCCATGTTATAAATGTTAAAAAAAATTATAAATACTTAAACATTATGTTTTTAAGACTGTTATACGGGTAAGAAAGAGAGGGAGAGAAAGGCGTTTTGACAACAAAACTCTTCTCAAGGAAGACTCAGAGACCAGGTGGGACATGGGACACAGGTGTGTAGTTTACCTGAACAGAGCAAGGTGCAGAGCAATGAGTAGGCTTATTGCAGAGGGTCTCAATGCTCAGCTAAGGGACCTAAAGCTTCAGTTGTGGCTTGGGCATGTGAGCTGCTGTGTCTGAATACTGACAGCAACTTAGCATGTGACTTTGCCTCTATAGCTCTGCATTGCACTTGAGTAATGTAGGCTGCATAGTTTCAAAGCATCAACAGAAAAGTTTAATGATGTTGCAGCTCTACATCCAAATGGAAGGGAGATAGAGATAGCTGAGAGTTCCCCACTGCTATTTTTTGATACATGCTTCTCAGGAATTATAGTTTTGGTAGGAATAATGGCAATTTTGATGGGGAGGGTGGGAGCACCAAAAACTGGCAGTACTGCAGAGCTATTCTCGGTCAGATAGGTAGCGTGAGCAAGTGCGTTGAACAGGAATTTCTGCAGCAGCTCTCCAGGCAACTTCTACTTTACTTTGTAACTGTGTGTGCCCTGATCACATGCTTGGTAGAGAATGGGAGGCCAGTGAATGATTCCAGAGAGGATGGCCCCAACCCAATAGCTCAGCTTCCAACTCCTTAAGCAGATCTGGACTATAGATACTTTTTGCTAGGGTCCAAATGCTAGTGACAGCCTGCCTTGAAATCAGAGTTAAACTTTAAAAGTTGTGTAATATTTTGTCACTAATATGTTTCTAACTTGTGAAAGTCTTGAAAATAATGGTGTGCTTGTTTTTAATTTCAGGGAAACATGGAGATGGGTTGTAAAAATCATGCACAGGGAAAAAGTACTGTAGACTGAGGTCTGATATTAGAGTCTAATAATTAAAGTCTAATAATTAGACTTTAAAGAATAAGTGATCAAGTTTTTTAAATCTAAATTTCTGGTTGTCTAGCTGATTTCAGAAAGGGTGAATCATTATACTGACACAGAAAGATAAGCAGTGCCCCTTCTTATGGGTGGAGAGTTACACTGTGGAGCCTTTACAGACCTTGACTTAGTAGGCCTGGCCTGGCTGCCTCTTTTTCTTGTTAAAGGTTAGAGATGAGATAGTTACAGCTACACTTTCATTGTAACTCTCCTCCTCAAGGCCACTGTTTCATTTATTACATTGGGGATCTCCTGGACTCTCATCTTTCTTTTCCTTATCTCCATTGTCAACCTGTTGGTACTTGGTTAGATAGCCTTTGAAAAGCACTTTTTCAATAAAAGTGTAATGTATGTTGCTTAATCCTCTCATTGTTATGTGTTTTGTATTG
Organism: Myotis davidii; assembly: GCF_000327345.1. Classification (NCBI taxonomy): domain Eukaryota; kingdom Metazoa; phylum Chordata; class Mammalia; order Chiroptera; family Vespertilionidae; genus Myotis; species Myotis davidii. The sequence goes on along the minus strand of NW_006282004.1, from coordinate 509,440 downwards.
CTGCTAGGTACTAAATTAAGTATCCAAATAAAGGGAAATTGAGGAGTTTTGTTTTTAGAGATTTTAAATTAGTATATAGTTGCAGGTATATACTTCTTCCAGCTTATATTAATATTAATAATAGCAATTATGTTGAAGGAAAAACGGTGTGAGTAGAATTGCACTTAAAGCATGGAGCTTTACTTTGCTTTTCAGTGGAAATTGTTTTGACTCTGACAATTCCCTTACAATAAAGCCTGCAGAATTGTTATAGAATAAAGAAATCAAGTGAACATTCCTGGTATGGCAGCAAGGACTTAAAAAAAAAGTAGTTTCACTCATTGTTTGTAAATAATATATACCTACTATTGAAAAATGGAAAATAGAGAAGACTAAATGGAAAAACATCCTTTTTTCCATGTTGGGTTTTTTAAAAGTACACTTGTTACCAAAGTGCATGCATAATTCTGTATCCTTTTTACTTAACTTTAGAACATAAGAAATTTTCTGTGTTTCACAGATTTCATGTACACATGCCACTCATTCATTTATTCTTTCAGTGACTCAGTACCCTTTCTGTGCCGGGTGCTAAATGCTGTTTTCTTTTAAACCATAGGCCTATGGTAGTTGAAAATCATCTGGATTATAATTAGGAACTACAGATAGATTATCCTGAATTTTCATGTAACTTTTATCTCAATATGAAAGTCAAATTATCTCCCAGGCAGTTCCTTACTTATGTCAAATCAGCAGTATTGGTTGGTTTTATTACATATTTAAGCTAGATTTGTATGGATCAAAAAATCACTCTGTGTAGGAGTTTGTCCCTTAGCTACAGTGCTGGGCTGGACACAGTCAAGAGAAGAGGGCAGAGCAGGCATCCCGTGGGGTGGCTGCTGTGCTTGGCTCCTGCACAGCAGCTGTTTACCAGAGAGCGGGGCAGGGTTCATGGCAAGGTGTCCAACAAGAGCCTTAGTCACCCACAGTGCATGTGACTGGGGCCTTGTCCTCACAGAGGACTGAATGAGTGAGAATCTAAACATTGTAGGTGGCCCAAGGTTTGAGATGTCAGAGAAAGAATTTGACTTAATTTATCAGTCAGTGATATCCAGCTGCCTCCTCTTTAACCTCTTCCCAAATCAGCCCTCAGAATGGCAGGCACAGATGTGCACCTCCCGGCATAGCAGGTGAGGGTGAATGGTGTGGTTGAGTCATGAGCCGCGGGGGGTGGGGTGGGGGGTTCAGGGTGGTGGTAGTGGTGGTGATGGTGGTGGTGTGCCTGGACAGAAGGCTTGGCTCTGCCATTGACATTGACAAACTACATTATTTGGACTAGTTCCCTAACCTTTCTGTGCTGCATTCCCCTCATCTGTTAAAAGAAGATACTAGTGCTACCAACTTCCAGTGATTAAATGAAATACTTAGAAACAATGCCTGGCATGAAGAATAAACAGTTGATAAATCTAGCTAGTTATTATCTACTTTGTGTGCCTGAGTTTGCACCTATTGCCAAATTTCTCGAGTGCCAAGCTTGTCAGATGAATTCAGAGGGCATTAGGCGAGTATGTTATTTTCTGATTGCACACTGAACTGGCATTATGAGGCTGGGACACTACTTAGGTATTTGGAGCTCTTCATGTTCATGGTTCTGAAAACAGCCAAGTACTGACAGACTTGATCTTTTTTTTTTAAATCCTCACCTGAGACTATGCTTATTGATTTTAAAGAGAGGGAAGGGGGGGAGAGAGAAACATTGATGTGAAAGAGAACATTGATTGGTTGCCTTCTGTACACATCCTAACCAGGGATTGAACCTACAAACTAGGTATTTGCACAACCCACAACCTTCTGGTGTATGGGATGACGCTTCAACCAGCTGAACCACACCGGCCAGAGCTGATAGACTTGATTTTAATCCTGGATCTTTCTCCAAAGCCCATTTCCCTAAATCACACTGCTTTAAGAAAGCTTTCTCAGTCCCTTACCTTTGTCCATTTGCTCTTGGTCCATGAGCGCTTTTTTTATAAAACTCTGTATTGAACTATAATATGTGGACAGAAAAGTGTACATATTTTGCTTGCTGCGTATTCATAGCACCAGTGCCTAGATCATGAAACAGTAGTTTACCAGCATCCCATAACTTTTTTGTGTTGCCTTTTGGAGATTATGCTTTGAAAACCACTGGTAGAAAGGCTATGATCAGCTGTTCATGGGTGTATGGAAAATGCATTATGGAGGAAAGGAAATTACAGTAGGCCTCCCCTTATTCATGGTTTTGCTTTCCATGGTTTCAGTTACCCATGGTCATTAGAAGTCTCAACATATTAAATGGAAAATTCCAGAAACAATAAATAAATAAGTTAAATTGCGCTCTGTTCTTAGTAGCATGATGAAATCTGGTACCATCCACTCCATCCCACCTCGGAAGTGAAGCATCCTTTTGTCTGTGTCTCCAGGCTAGACACACTCCCCGACTGTTAGTCACCTAGTAGCATCTCACTTATCAGCTCTCCTGTTGTGGTAGAGTAACTATTATTTTACTTAATAATGGCCCCAAAGCACAAGAATAGTAGTACTGGCAATTCGGATATGCCAAAGAGAAGCTGTAAAGTGCTTTCTTTAAGTGAAAAGGGGAAAGTTCTCAACTTAATATGGGAAGAAGAAAACTTATGTTTAAGTTGGTAAGATATACGGTAAGAATGAATCTTCTGTGAAATTGTGAAGAAGAAGGGAATTTGTGCTAGTTTTGCTGTCACACCTCAAACTGAAAGTTACAGCTTCGGTGGGTGATGAATACTTAGTTAAGATGGAAAAGGCATTACATTTGTAGGTGGAAGATATGACATTGTCATGGCTCAGTGATCCTCCTCTGGATTATCATCAGGTCAGTAGCAGCCTATCGCTGTGCCACAATGTCAGTGTCATTCACCTCACGTCACCTAAGCACATAGGTACTCTATCATCTCACATCATCACAAGAAGAAAGGTGAGTACAGCACAATAAGATATTGTGAGAGAGACCACATCCACACAACTTTTACTAGAGTATATTTTTATAATTATTCTATTTTATCCCCCATAGATAAGAGGTGACTACTGTACCCCAATAAGAGGAGGGTCATTTGTGGAAGCTAAAGATCATGAACTGCCAAGGCCTCTCCTCCGTTTATTTTTCCTTTTTTCTCATTAAGGTAATGTGAATAGGCAGATAAATATTCTTTATAGAAAGATTCATTAGATAGGGATAATTAGACAGGGCTTTGGAGGGGAACTATATTAAACCTTTGTTTTTTTTCCTCACTTCAAACCCATTTCTTTTAGTTGTGGCTTTTGAGTTAGTTTTTCATCACATATAGTGATTACTGTTATTTATCACCTGAAGAGTGTGAAGTTAAGCGAATGCAGAATTGCATGAATACTTACCTTGAAACTTTTTTTCCTTTAATTTTCCCTACTCTCAATCAGTGAGGGGAATGGATTTTTTTCTCAGATGCCAACTATTTTGGATAGGAGGTGGGTCCCTGGAACACTGCATTGGAAGGATTTGGAAGGAGTCGGCACAACAGGAAGCAGTGTTCTCATTGATTAGAGATTTTGGCCATGGGCAGAAGAGACTAGACTGGCATCTTGAGTCCCAACTTTTTGCTTGGGATGGTCTAAATTATAATTAGGCTATTTTATAAACTTAACGTTCTTCCCTGGGACCACTCAGTACCTGGACTGTGAGATTGGAAGCAGTGCAAATACAGCTGAAAAAGTTGAACCAGTAGTCCCCCTTTCTGACACAGATCACAGGGATGCCAGCTACTTCCACACTTCTCTGATCCTCCCTTCCAACACTGGGTAAAGTTCATCTGGGTTGTGAAAGTATCTGGTGGCAGCAGCAGTTTAGTCGACATGTTGAACTGCGGGGTGAGTATGCCAGTCCAGTTACTGAGGCAGATGCGTGTCTACTTGTGTAAGGTGGCTGAGCTGTGTGAAGGAAATAGAGAACTTTACCATCAGTGGGGTTATAGATAGGGCTGATGATCAGTTTTAATGTGTATATTATTTAATATTTAAGAGCAGGGTATCCAGCATGCTAATGAGCAATAGCATAAGTACCTATTTAAGAGACTCCATTTGAGGAAAGAGAAGATTGTGAAAAAGGGAGATTGGATTGAGGTAGAGAACAGAATTTCGGGCACCAAAGGTCTAAACATACCTTTCTCTTAGGTATTCTATGAGCTGTTGTAATATCCCAGAAGAATGGTTGTGATGATACAATTATTACTTGTTTTTTCATTTATTGAAGAAAAGTTAAGACTCCTACTTAAATATAAGGAAATGTGGAACCATATAGTGTATAATGGTTGTGGTTTTGATTGCATCACTACTTTATTACATCTTATCAGATTTTGAACTGAAATTAGGGGCTGTTAAGGGGAGGAACAGGGGAAATGGCATTTTCACTTTTTAAAAGTCCTTTCTGTTAAGATAACATGAGTCACATCAATTGGAGTGAACATAAATTGTTAAAATGTCTAAAGGAACTTTGGCTAGTTGTGGGGGAGGGAAAAGTTTCCCCCCCATTTTTATTTATAGTTTTTCTGGTTGGTCTAATAATTAAATTGACATGAGACATATTAGTAGGAGAAAAGAACCAAACTTATTATGTATGTACATACATACATGGGTTCTGTAAGAATATAGGGCTGAAGGTAAATCAGGCAATTAAGGCTTATATACAGTCTTGAGCTAAGAAGAAAGAGAAGGTAGGTAATTCACAGGTAGATGAGACACAGCAAAACATTGGGCAAACAGCCCTGGCCAGGTGGCTCAGTTGGAGTGTTGTCCTGAACACCAACAAGTTGTGGGTTCTCATACCGGTCAGGGCACATACCTAGGTTGTGGGCTCGATCCCTGTCCTTCGGGGCAGGTGCAAGAGGCAACTGATATCTCTCTCTCTCTCTCCCTCTCTCCCCCACCCTCCCTCCTCCTTCTCTCCTTCCCTCCCCCATCTCCCTCGCCTTCTCTCTAAAAATCAATAAAAACATATCCTCAGGTGAGGATTGAAAAAACACACAAAGCATTGAGTAAACAAATTCTTGTCAGCCACCCAGAAACAGTAGGACAGAGGGGAGTCTAATAGACTTTGCTAGGTTGTTCCCTGTCTGCCACCCTTAATTCATAATATGTTAATTTGATGCTCCCTTCCTTTAAGCAGGGTTTCTATCTGAATCCTTTAAGCAGTTTTTTATTCTTAAAAATAGTCAAATAACCAGCTTAAAATAATTCTCAAAACTCTTTTCCCCCGCATAATAAATGAGAGAAAGAGAACATGTGTGTGTTTGAGCACAAACACCCTCCTGGCAGAGTTTATGTACAAAGAAGCACACTATTTGTTTGCAATCGATGCAGGTCATAATTTTAATGTAAATAGTCAGTGGCATTAAACCAATCAGAAAGTTGTCTATTGGGCATCTCCCATGTGTAGGAGGTACAAGAGAAATCTCAAGACCCAGTTTTGATACTCAAAGAATTTATGATCTAGTTAAAATCGAAAGACATGTACACTACTCTTTTGCAAAGCAGTTGTGTGTTGTGTTGAAAGTGTGGCTTAAAAATTATAGAGGAATTCAAGAGAGAAGATGGTCTTCCAGCCCAGGAAGGCTTCATGGGGAAGATGGGATTGTGACTGAGGAAGTGGTTGTCCAGTGTATGGTTCCCAGGCCAGCAGCAACAGCTTCGGGGGAACTTAGAAATGTAAATCCTCAGCTTCCACCCCAGAAGTGTTGAATCAGAAACCCTGGGGAGAAGGCCAGCAATTCATGTTTATAAAGATGCTGAAGTTATAGCCTTACTGTACCAAGGAAATGGTGGCTAAAAGGTGTGCTGAGTTTCGGGAGAAACAGTGACTGGCACATAGTAAGTGTTTAGGTAAAGATGGCTGACTGAGTGAAGGAGACACACAGAAGAGGTTTCGGGTTTTCTGTGCCATTTGGTTTCTGTTTAAGGGACTTTTCCCCCAGTGCAGTTTGATCTTTATTTCATCCAAATACCCTTTGTAACCATGTTGTCATTTTCCACTCCTATGATTCTGATCATTTAAAATGTTTGCATCATCTGGATAGGGGATAAAATTTGTATTTTTATAACAATTTTGAAGCCTTTGTAAAATATAAAGTATCAGAATTATTGAAAAGCTTGTGGCTAACTACTAGGTAAATGTATATGCAGAGCACGTATTTTAAAAGAGGGTTTCATGGCATTTCATCAAGTCCTTGATAAATATCTTTTAGAGATTAAAGTTTTTAAGTGAAAATTCAGTCTTATAAAATGTGGAATGTTGTTCCCCAGTGTTTCCTCTACATATTTTATAAAATTCAGTTAGTGGCATCTTTAAAGACCCCTACCCCATCAACACTGAAGTATACTTTTATTTCTCCTGCGCTTTTAGATGAGGTACACCCTAGCTGAATTGAAGATGCTGACTTGGGGCTTCACTGGTGATGGTGAAAGGCTTTACTTTCAGCCTTTGCTCAGTGAGCTGCCCCGACCTGAAGTGGAAAAGTTAGAGCATCTGCATAAGTGATCTTCTGATTCTCTGTTAAAAACAAAGTGATTTTAAAGACAGTTCAGGGGGGGCGGGGGAACCCATGATCACACTCTGGCCATACAGTTAAGCTTTAAGTTTAAAATGTGTTCTCCTTTCTGGAAAAATGAACCCATTTTCTCCTAATGTAGTTTTATCTTGGCACTATCCATTTAGCATGTTCCACAGAGCAGTCCAGTTGCTGTTGTAGGTGTGTTGTAATCTTTGTTTCTCAGAGGAGGATGTATTTAAGATCTTTTGGGGTTTGTTATAGAAAGACTTCAGGGTCATGTACATAATAAAGCCTTAAGGTAGTAGAGATCTCTCCCACACTATCATGAGATTTTTCTCCCACTTGTGAAGTGAAATACTGCTGCCATGTGTAAAGATGCATTTAAAACCTTCTGAAACTAAAGACTCAGGCAAGTGTTGATCAGATATTAGGACTCTGTTAATATTTTCTTCAGCCAAAATCAAGGATGAGGAAGAGGGAAAGGAATTGGGACAATCCTTTAGTTATTTATTTAGTATCAAGATTTGACCTGTATTTTTAGGGGCCTATGCTTTACTTCTAAAAGAAAATTTATTTTTTCCTTGAACTCACAGTAGTGTAGAAAAATCATATTAACTTTATAACATTATTCTCAATTTACAGATGAGGAATGTTAGTGTCAGAAGTTAAATTTGAAAAGCTTTTGTTCTTGGTTCTGGTAGTCAGGACTTTCTCAACATAAATATGCCCAGGAATCAGGAACTCAGTGCAAGAGTTTTGAGGGTTTATGGCTTCCCATTTATTACTCTATATTAGTTTACAGTATGTATTTGGTATTAAAGCAAGGATGTGTCCCTACTCTGCCAGCCCTAAACCATCTCCTGTACATTAAGCCTTACATTTGTCTGTGTGAGTAACCATCTCTTTCACTTGCCATGGGCAGAGTTTTGCAAGGTTGCAGAGTAAGACCTGTCAGCTGATGCTTGCTCACATGAGAGCCATTAAGAGGGTGATGTGGCCAATGTCAGAACAACCTTGCAGCTGAAGGCAAGCCACTGCATTTGCCCAGAGCCTTATGAATAGGTCTTGTGACTGAATACTTCACTACCGCATAATCTCCAACCGAGGAGCACAGATGGAGTGGGTCAGTCCAGGCTGCTCAACCTGTTGAGGACTTTTCTTCTGCTAACAGGAGCACAAGCTTAGGAACAAAAGTAGGAAGTGGGAATTGGACTTGTCTGTTGATAATGAGTTTGCTGAGAGCATGTTTTATAACATGATGGATGCATCTGACTTCCTAAATCATTGGTGGGCTTAATTTACGTAACAAATGAATGTTCCTTTTTTTTTTTTCCTAAAAAAAAAACTTTCGAAAGAGGAATTTGTAGGCTGCTGCCAAGTAGCTTGTCTCACCTACTGTATAGGGAGTGCAGTGATCATTTAGAGTAGCTGGTCACTTCGGAATATCCCTCAAACAACAAAGGCTCTTCAACATTTGTATCCAAGTCCATGTTGATAGTCAGGCTAAACCGGAAGGAGGTTAAACGGCTCAGGAGATGTGTGGCGGCACAGCGAAGACCACAAACCGGCCCCCTGGCCGGCAGGATTCAGCCAGTTACGTGAGTGATGCTGTGTCTGGTGCTGGGAGGACTTGCAAGACACTTTTCTGCACAAAGATTCGAAAACGTGCCAGGGTAGGAAGGGGCACTGATCACACGGAACTCGACAGCAGGTTTGAAATTTTAATTCTATTTCAAAACCTAAGCGAAGTTTTAATTTAATTCACTGTGTACCAAGATGGTATTATAATGAACTATTTTAATAATGTCGCTTATCTAGAGTAACGTACTTGCTATATTTTTTTAGGTTGATTATTTCATTCATTTTAGAAGAATTCATTAATTTTATTAGAAGCTATTAATGAAAGCATTCTTTGTAAAGAATTTTATTGCCCTATCAATGAAAAGGAAAGAAATCCTTTGAGAATTACATTCATTCCAAAATATAATGTAGATCGATAGTAAGGAAAGCCATAAATATACTTATTGGTTGGTTTAAAATGTATTTTCAGGATATAGTTTCTGTCAGATAAAAATCTTTGTTTTTCTTTAGTAGAGATTTAATAAAATGGTATATAGTCCACTCCAGTATAAGAACCCAGTAGGTTAGAGAGTTAGGGAGAAGTGTGGAAATCATTTTATGGGTATTGGGTCACATGCTGTCCACTCAAAGAGATAAATATGTAGAGGGAAAAGGTAATGAATAATGTGGTACATTAGGAAAATACATTTGAGTACTAGATAAGATTCACTTTTATACTGTCTGTTTGTATCTGTTTCTTATCAAGAAAGGACAGCTTAGTGAAAGGAAGTGTAAAGGATTAGCATTCATTTTATCTGGATCTTGAACGCTGTTCTGATTTCACTTGATCCCCAGCTCTGCTGCCCAAGATGCTTGTAATATTGGGTGAATCCCCCAGCTTTTGTGGGTCTCACTCTCACCTGCTAAGCTATGTAGTTGGTTCAGATGATTTAAATAACTTTTTCCTCTTCAGAGATTTGGAGATGTAGCATCAGGACCTTTTGTATTTCCTATTTCTTTTATTCGCACAGTTCTAGATTTCCCAAATAGATATTCAGGGAAGGAGGTAGCATCCCCATAAGAATATGCAGGGCCACCCCAGTTACTTAAACAAAACTTCAAGTTTTGGGTATGTACTTAATTTCTCACTTTCAGTGAACTTACTATTCTTTGGTGGATTTTAACAATTTTCATTTAAACAACACTTTAAACTTAATAAAACATGTTCATATCCACTATCTTCTTTCCCTTTTTTTTTAACTTGTTAGATATCCACTATCTTCTTTCCCTTTTTTAATTTGTTAGATATCCACTATCTTCTTTCCCTTTTTTAATGTGTTAGGTTTACTTCTCTGGTGCTGAGTATTGTATTTTTCTTTAGAATTCTCTACAGTGATGACATATACTTGTCAATTAATTGGAATTCATCTCCAGACAGAACAGTTGACTTTGTAGACCTCATCCACTTTCTGTTCCCTTTTCTACAATCTTGAAACCGTATTTATGTGCAGTATTGTATTTGGTTTCCTGGATTTATTTAGGACTTGGGCCAATCTCAAGGGTAGAGTGAATTATTGACAGGAGCTTGCCCTGTAAGGATTGGGCTCCAAAGTGCTCACGAGTTATCTGTTTGTCCAAGTCAGGTGGCAGTTAGATATGACTTGCAGCCCCTTCTTTGCTCTTAGGTATCTTAAATCAATATTTTCAATTCATGGTGGGCATTCTGCAAGTGGCAGACTGACTTAAGTTATATGCAGATTTTTTATTGCATCTGCATTATTCAGAGGTTAACTATAGTTAGTTTCCACCACCACCCCCTAATGATTTTCCAATTATTTAGAGTTGATGAGAAAGATTCCACAAATACAGTGGAGCCATGTTGGATACCTAGTAGTCATCCGCAGTGTAAAATTGACACAGTTCAGTGCAGAAAGAGACATTTTAATCTTCCCAGTTATGGTTTATGTGGAATGAAACATTTCAGGAAAGAAGTTTGTCCTCTGTATCTTCACTTCCATCCTCATTATTCTCTAGAACGACAGCTATGGGGTTCAATTTATTTCACAAAATAACAATGAACAAAAACCTAAAGAGTTTGATGAGACATCTTAAATGGTTTGTCAATAAAAAATTTCTTGCTAAAACTCAATTCAGATCTCATAACTCTGAAATCTGATACTAGGTATATTGTGCAGTGTTCAAATAATCGCTTCTAGTCTTCTTTCTTAAAAATGTCAACTTGCAAAGCTGCTAATAACTTGATTTTTAAAACTTTCCCAACAAACTAGATACATATACAGGGCTGTTTATAAGAAGAATGTGGGAGTATTTCCCAAGCTTATCTATGATCATTGTTTCTCTGATGGCAGGAGAAATCTGACATAACCTTGCCTTTGCAAGTATACCGTACACACACTTAGACTAGAGGAACTGAAACAAAGCACTTCAGAGTCAACTGTGCTTTAAGTTTCATATCTTGAAAAGGGATTCAGAAGAGATTCTTTGTACTGTTTTGGAATCACCAGGCTGGAAGGAGTAGAAGAATTAATTCATGTAAATATCCAACTTCTCTACAATTTGGATGAACTAATTCTACAGAGAGAGAGAGAGAGAACAAAGGAAGGAAGGAAGGAAGGAAGGAAGGAAGGAAGGAAGGAAGGAAGGAAGGAAGGAAGGAAGGAGAGGGAGGGAGGGAGGAAGGAAGGAAGGGCTGTAGATATAGCTGTAGTTGCTTACCAAGAAAATAAGTACGGAAACTAGGGTCTATTTTCCCCTAGTGAACTACTTCACAGAAATTAACTGAACATGATTTTACTACTAGTCTTTATAATGGTTAGGATTACTGACTAGGAAACAAAAATAGTCACTGATTTAGAAATGTGTGAAGGCAACAGACCAAAGAATTCTGATGATTTTAGTAAAGGGCTGTATAAAGCCTGAAGCAAGTTGTAGAAGTGGGGAGAGAGTTTTCTCATTGTGTTCTTCACTTAGAAACACTGTGTGAAAACCTTTCTGCTCTGATACTCCCTAGAAAATGTAGCTGTTGGACAGGTTAAATGAAGTGAGCAGAGAGAAGCAGCAAACCCTGGTCAGCTGATGGTCTTGTGCTTCCTGACAAGCTTCACAGGAAGGTTGTAAATTGCCAGGCGTGACTCTTTCAGATGCATTGCGTATTGCTGTCACAAGTTCTCCTACCCTTCCTGCACGCCTTCCCTTTTCACTGATTTTAGGGGCCATGAGGAATTTTCTTTGGCCAGTTAAAAACGTTTATTTCTATCAGTTGATTTCCGTCAGGGACTCAGAGGTGTAATTTGAGCATGACTGAGTGAATGAGTGAAGGGATGCAGGGGTGACTTAGTATTGTTGCAAAGTCATGTGTGATTTAGGTTTAAATAAACATTTATCTTTTCCCTCTGAAGCAACATGTCTTCTTAGGAATGAGTCAGCAGACTTACTACAGAGTTTTGAAGTGAATATGAACTCACTTCATAGGAACTGACAACTGACATAAACTTTTATCTGGGTCTTATTTTAAGTATTGATGACATAACAGGGTAAAGTCCTTGTTATTAGTCACTATAACTAATTGTTTCCAGAATGACAGTGTTCCAGACAGAAGACAAGATTACTCCAACCACTGCGTCTGCAGGCCAGCCACTGGGCCTCATGGAAGCATTTTCCCCTCAAGTTTGAGCTCAGCTGGATGCTGAACTAGAATACTCATTGAACTAATCCACAAGTCCTGGTGCTCCTGTTATGACTTCTGTTGTGAGTCAGACTGTGGCTTAGCCTTATCCTTTTATTGGTACAGTAACAAAAGCTGAGTAACTCCTGAACAATGATGTAGCAAGCCCTCGTGGGAATTGGTGGGCACATTAATATCCTATGACCCCATACAAGATTACAGTTAAACTGCCAGTCACAGGGAATCCAGCCTGTGGGCTCTAGGAAAACCAGGGTTCCTGGCAACTCTCTTCCCTTCTTATGGGATCCAAGTTTATATGAAATGTTGGTTATCAGATACCCATCCATCCACTAATGTTTATACATTGAAGAGTTCAGTCCTCTTACCAATTTAGAAAGGTTTTTAAAAAAAACCCCACCTATTCTCAGGTCTTTACAGAACAGATGTGAATTAAAATCCTGTCTTTTTTCCCACTATGCCATTTTCTTTGACTTTTGTGCCTTACCCTGCCCAAAGGCCAATAAACAAAGAACTTAATAAAGCCACGATAGTTTTTCCACTTACTGATTTTTTTTTAATTCAACTCTCACAAATGAGACCCTAGACCAGTGATGGCGAACTTATGACACGCGTGTCAGAGGTGACACGCGAACTCGTTTTTTTGGTTGATTTCTCTTTGTTAAATGGCATTTAAATATATAGAATAAATATCAAAAATATATGTCTTTGTCTTACTATGGTTGCAAATATCAAAACATTTCTATATGTGACATGGCACCAGAGTTAAGTTAGGGTTTTCAAAATGCCGACACACCGAGCTCAAAAGGTTCGCCATCACTGCCCTAGACTGTAGTACCAGATATGGTAGGAGCATCTTTGATCTAGGGACCCTTTCTGCCTTCATGATGTCATTGATCTGAAAGCTCATCTTTGCCTTCAACTCACTGTGTCTTTGGAAACATTCCCTCATGGATCTGTGGTTCTATTTTCTCTCCTAAAATATATAAACAAAACAAAAGTGGTAGATTGGGTCAGTGATCCCCATATATTTGAATTGAATTCAGATCCATTGGAGCAGATTCCTGGAGGTGGAGCCTGTGAAGCTTTGGTGATAAAAACAAAAAAACAAAACAAAACAAAACAAAACCACACACACACACACACACACACACACACAAACCACAAAGAGCTTCTAAGGTAATTCATATAGTAAGTAAGTGGTGTCTGAGGTCCCTTATAACTCTAATATTATGATTGTCTGTCACTGACCAATGAGACCCAAAGATGTAAGAAAAATATGAAGACCTTGGGTAATCAAAGGAGTCAAAACTATCTCAGTGGTATTAAATTCAATCGAGTCAATTTGAAGATCTAATTGGCTTTGTTAAGCAATCCCTGAATCAGACAGCATTTCCTCTAGCAGGTAGAGAGAAGTCCCAAAAGCTGTACAATCTGAAAGGCTTTTATAGGCAGAACTGGGCAGGGCAAGAATGTTATTAGCAAAAGAAAAGAAAGGATTGTTTCAGGCAAGGTTATGTTCCTTTGGGTGGAGGTAGTCTTGTCTGACAGATTGCCTCAGCTTCCTTTAGGCCCGGGGAGGGTGGAGAGGGCCCACATGACAAGTCATTGGTACTCACTAGGAAATTTCAGATTGCCCAATTAAGATTACATTCCTGGAGAAGGTTGAACTGCATTTAGGTCAGATATTAAGTCTAGGTTTGGTGTCATGGGCTTTAGCACAAATGACCCCATGTTGGGCCTGTGGTTTTTCTCCTTAACAGTGGAATCTTTTTTCATGTGAGGGAACAGACCATGTGGTTATTTAAAAGAGTGTATTTTCAACAGAGGGAATAGCATACAGAGATCCTAAGGCAGGAACATGCTTGGTATGCACCTGTTCCTTCTACCCTTCTATAATTCAAATGACACATAGGCAATTTAAAGGAGAAAATCAAATTTTAATACGCGCATATGGGGAATTCACATAGCATGAAAAGTCTAGATATTTAGGGAAACTGAAGTGTGTATGTTATTCAGAATTAAGGAGGAGGAAGTAAGGCCATTCACAGAGAGATAAAAAGATGAATGTTCAGTAAGCAAATGTATATTGATTATCTTGAAACAGTGGACACAGAGGACTTTGGTCAAATGGGCTTTGCTAGGTTCCTCCTGTGTGATAACACCTAGTTCATACTAAAACATAGTTGTCTGTGATGCTAACTTCCTTTCTGGAAAAAGTTCTTCCTTTGTCAAAATTCTTTTAGGTAGTTAGGGGGGAAGGTCAAAGATTTTTCCAGAGTTTTTATTTCTTAAAAAGAACCAGCTTAAAATAATCAAATCCCAAAGAGGCATATTTTGAGGTGACAAACTCCGTTCCTCATTACACTCTAAAGAGAAAAATGTTGCCTAAGGACAAAGATGATTTGGATTCAGAGAGTCAATGGTTCTTTGTGGGAACATCGGCAAGGCTGAAGTGTGCTGGTAGACTCGGTTATCACACTGATATGAGAGGCAGGTGGAGGTGGCCTACCCCCTAATATCTCTCCCATTGGCCCTTGCTTGATAAAAATTCCTGCTATTAGAACCTCATTTCTTTGTATTTAAGCCTTATTCTCTCTGGGCAGTAACTGATACCTTAGTAGGAACTAAAAGAAAACTTGTTCCTCTGTCAGGGAGAACAAGATCACATGAGAGGATTGGGTGTGTTCTGTTGAGCAGTGTGTGAGGACTGCCCTTATCCTTTCCAGCTGCGGGGGCAGGACTGAGGGAAACCGCCTGTAATTCTGCTGAACAGGTCCAACACTTGTGATGGCTATATCCAAAGCTCAAATAATGTGCCCATGGTGTTCATCTTCACAGGGAATTCTCTGGCAGACTATAACAGACCAAAATGATCTTCAGAGAATGATCTATCACAGACTTTAACACTAGTGCTTATTACTAAAAGTTTCTGTATTTTAATTGACAGTTGATTTTTTTTCCGTTTAAAAGACTTTATTTTGTAGAGCTATTTTAGGTTTACAGCAAAATTGAGCAGAAAATAATAGAGTTCCTGTCTACTTCCTGTCCCATACACAAAGTTTCCCCCTGCTGTCAACATCTCACACCAGAGTGGTGCATTTGTTACAACAGATGGACCTAAATTGACACATCAGAATCACCCCAAACCGTATTTTCATTAGGGTTCACTCTTGGTGATGTACATTCTATGGGTTTTGACAAATGCATGAAATGTATTAATTAGTATAGTATTGTACAGAGTAGTTTCACTGCCCTAAAACTCCTCTGTGCTCTGTCTATTCATCTCTCCCTAGTCGCAGGCAACCACTGATGTTTTTACTGTCTCTATAGTTTTGCTTTTTATAGATGTCTTTTGGTTGGAATCATAGTATGTAGCCTTTCCTGATTGGCTTCTTTCACTTAGTAATTGTATTAAAGATTTCTACATGTCTTTTCATGGCTTGATAACTCATTTCTTTTTGGCACCAAGTAATATTCCATTGTCTTGATGTGGCACCATTTATTTATCCATTTACCTACTGAAGTGACATCTTGGTTGCTTACAAGTGTTGGCAATTGTGCTGTAAACATCCTGTGCAGGTCTTTGTGTGGACATAACTTTTACTCCTTTGGATACATATCAAGGAGTGTGATTGCTGGATTGTAAGGTAAAAGTTTGTTTAGTTTTGTTGTAAGAAACTGCCAAACTTCCAAGCTGTACCATTTCATTTCCCCCCAACAATCAGTGACTGTTCCTGTTAGTCCACATCCTTGTCAGTATTTGGTTTTGCTATTGTTCTGGATTTTGGCCATTCTAATCAGTCTGTAGTGGTATCTTACTGTTTTTATTTGCTTTTCTAGACACATGAATGATGTGGAGCATCCTTTGCCATCTATATGTTTTTCTGAGGTGTCTGTTTAGTTTTCCCTCCACTTTCTAATTGGGTTGTTCTTTTTCTTATTGTTGAGCTTTATGAGTTCTTTGTATATTTGGATATCAGTCCTTTATGAAGATATGTCTTTTGCAAATATTTTCACCCAATCTTCTCATTCATTCATATTCTCTCTCTCTCCCTCTCTTTTTCTCTCTCTCCCTTACCCGATGATATTTTTTCCCAATTTTCAAAGAGAGTGGAAAGGAGTGGGAGGGGAGAGAGAGAAAAACTTCGATGTGAAAGAGACATATCACACATCAATTATTTATCTCCGGCTCACACTCTGACCAGGGGCTGGGGATCGAACCTGCAACCCAGATATGTGCCCTTGACCGAGAATCGAACCCGAGACCCTTCGGTGTGCAGGCCTACGCTCTAACCAGCAAGCCACTGTAGCCAGGGAATGTCTTCTCATTCTCCTGGTACTCTCTTTCACAGACCAGAAGTTTTTAATTATAGTGAAGTTCAGCTTGTCAATTCTTTTTTTCATTTCATGTCTTGTGCTTTTGGTGTTGTTATCATTATGTCCAAGATCATCTAGATTTCCCCCCTCTGTTATATTCTAGAAGTTTTATAGTTTTTCATTTTACATTTAGGTCTATGAGCCATTTTGAGTTAAGTTTTTGTGAAGGCCTGTGTCCAGTTTCAATTTTTTGCATGTGAATGTCCAATTGTTGTATCACCTTTGTTGAAAGACAATGGTTGCTACATGTATGTAAATCTCCTGGGCTTTCTGTTGCTCTGTCTTCTCTGTCATCAGGACCACACTGTCTTAATTACTCTAACTTATAGTAAGTCTTGAAGTCGGGTAGTTTCAGCCTCCTGACTTTGCCCTTCTCCTTCAGTATTGTTGGCTATTCTGAGTCTTGTGCATCTCCATATAAATTTAGATCCATTTTGTTGATGTTCACAAAATGACTTGCTGTGATTTTTATTGGGATTGCATTGGATTTACAGATCGAGTTGGGAAGAACTGACATTTGAGTCTTCCTACCCATGAACATGGAATATCTCTGCAATTATTTAGTTCTTGGATTTATCAGTGGTTTTCCTCATATAGATCTTGTACATATTTTGTTACATTTATACCTAAATATTTTTGGGGCTGCTATTAGAAATGGTATTGTGGTTTTAATTTTAAATCCCACTTGTTAATTGCTGGCATATATTTAAAAAATATTTTTACATGTGGATTTTTTTAGAGCATGGCTGCATTCATTTCAGGCTGGCTTCTTTTCCCTTTTCTTTTTAAATGCCTCCATCTTTTTCTTAAATATGTTTTCTGATTATCAAAATGATACAATTTTATTACAAAACATTTAGAAAATGCAAGCAAATATAAAATACGAAAACCCAAATTATCCATAATGTTATCACATAAATTTTGCTACTATAAACATTTTTATTTCCTTGCAGTTCTTTCTTGATATAGATATAAGCTATATTGTATTAACTGAGTCATATTGTATATCAAGCTATATAATCTGCTTTTTTTACTCAGTGTGATACCATGATATTTTCCCCATGTTATTAAAATGTTTTTGAGAACAATTTGTAATGACTTTGTAGTATCTTCTTAAATGGCTTCAAAAAGCTGAGAGTGTGTTCTACTAATGGTATTCAGATTTCCAATTATAGTGCAGACAATGGCCCAATTTTTGTTCAAATTTCTGACAGGTTCTTGGGAGGGAATTTTCCTTGTAGGAAATTTGAAGGAGACCTTTTTTTTTTCTTCCTCAACGGAAATTGAAAATTGAGAGAGAAATTGGTCAGGTAGATGGAAATCAAAATATCTACATTTGGAAAACTGCTAACATATTGAACAATAAGGATCTGCCTAGTAATAAACCTCAAAGTTAGATTAGCTTGCCCACCCCATCCTGAGGAGCCTCGGACACTCACAGGCCTTGCCACAAAGGGGCTTGCCGCTCCAAAACTTGATGTTGAGGAGTGGATGATCACATCAGCATGTGTATGCTCTGCAGTCAGATAGATGCCCACAAATACAGGGAAATCTACCATTCAGAATTTCTTCTTCCCCTGAGGTGAAGAGCAGCCAGGAATGTTAGTCTTCAGGATTGTGCCTCTACTGGTAGGAAACCTGAAGCAAAGGTAAGGAGACCCTCAACTCTTTTATAGGTTAAATAACCACCTAAAGCATAGGTATATGAGTGGATTTTTTTTGACATTTTAAAAAGTATTTTATCTATGTCTTCAGAGATAATACATTCACTTGGTTCAATGATAAAAATTATAAGAAATATATTGCTCCCAACTCTTTATTCTTTCCTGTCCCTTTTAAGTAATCGCTTTTATTTCTTAAAATTATTTTTATGTTAATTTTGTGTAGACATATGTATTCTTTCTTCTTACACAAAAGGTAGCAGGTTCTATATAAGAATCTGCTCTTCGCTGTTTGAACTTGACAGTATAATCTAGAGATCTATGGGTCCTGCTTTCATTCTAACACTCTCTCTCCAACAGCTGCTTGGAATTCTGTTGTGTGACTATAGTATAAGTGATTTAATTTGTCCCTACCAATATCCTCTCCAGTTTCTTCCAGTATTCTGCTCTTATCAAACATCCTGCAATCACATGGTTTTCAAAATCTGTTTAGTTCCAGAAGTGGGATTGGTGGGTCCAGTGCTATAAATATAATTCTGATGCCTATGACAACTTGTCCTCTGTATATGTAGTCATACCATGTTGTGCCTCTGCCTGTGTTTCTCTCATCTGGGATGTCTGACTTTTGAATGTTTGCCAATCTAATAGGTGTATGATTTTAAGTTGCTTTTCTAATTTCTAAGAGCGGAGTCTAGCATTTTTTTTATGTGTTTAAAGACTATTTTTTTTCTTCCTGTGAATTATTTGTATCCATTGCCCAATTTTCCTTTGCCTGGCCTGCACTCTCTTGCAATCTGAGACCCCTTGGGGGATGTAGCAGTGCGCCAAGCATCAGGCAGCCAGGGAGGAGCCAGAACTGGGGCCAGGCACTGCCCCACTCATGCTCATCCTGGCCCACTGTGCCTGCTGCCGCTGCTTGGTAGTGCTGCCACGGAGTTGGGAGAGGCACCCGCCACCGCAACTGCACTTTCCAGCCATGAGCCCAGCTTCTGGCTGAGCAGCGCTCCCCCTGTGGGAGCACAGTGACCACCGGGGGCAGCTCCTGCCTTGAGCTTCTGCCCCCTGGTGGTTAGTGTGCATCATAGTGACTGGTCAGCCAGTCATTCCAGTTGTTCAGTCGTTTCATCATAACAGTCACTTAGGCTTTTATATATATAGATATATATGTTGCTTTTTTTAGAGAGGAAGAGAGAGAAACATCGATCAGCTGCCTCCTGCAGACCCCCTACTGGGGATGTGCCCGCAACTAAGGTACATGCCCTTGACCGGAATTG
This sequence comes from Myotis davidii, assembly GCF_000327345.1. Classification (NCBI taxonomy): domain Eukaryota; kingdom Metazoa; phylum Chordata; class Mammalia; order Chiroptera; family Vespertilionidae; genus Myotis; species Myotis davidii. The sequence goes on along the minus strand of NW_006282004.1, from coordinate 490,296 downwards.
AACCCGGGACCCTTGAGTCCACAGGCCGACGCTCTATCCACTGACCCAAACCAGTCAGGGCGCAAGTCTTTTTCTATATTGATTTTTGTTGTTTTTATATATTAGGGAGATTAATCTTTTGTCTGTAATATGAGCTGCTAATTTTTTGTGAATTTTTAAAAAATCCCTTGATAACTTTTTTTCACGCGTTGAGGTCATGCTATAGTATACATAATTTGGTGTTCTGCTTTTCAGTCTTAACATTATACACCAGAATTTTTACTTTTCAAATGTGGCATGTTTTTATCCCTCAGAAGAAAATGCAGAGGGAGGTCCTGGAATGTAGAGGCTGTTACCCTGACTTATTTGCCACTGATGCTAAGGTGATAGTGTTGTAGAGTTGGAAGTGCACAGAATTTGGAGTCAGGAGACATTGGTTTGAGTCCTGACTTTGCCACTTAATGGGTATAACCTTGTTAAAGTCTCCTAACTTCTGTGTAAAACAGCTTATGTAATACAGGCTCTCACAGGACATTTGTGAAGGTCAGCTCAGGTGAGTTCTGTAAAAATGTTTGGCAGACTCTGAAATGTTAGGCAATTATTTATGTGTGTGCTATGCAGCTCTGATCGCTGTCTTCCCCTCCTATAGCCAAACATCAGACCTTCTGGAACTGGAGTCTCTAGGCAATATACGATTATGCCTTAAGAAGGCAGTTATTTAATATGATCGAAATCAATTCGATACAGTAATAGAACAGTAATAATAAACTTAAAGCCACAACTAAGTTTACTAGATGAGAAGAGGGATTACTTGTTTAGAGACTTGGTCCTGTTCCTGGGAGAGGCAGGGAATGAAGAAGGACAGGAAAATGTGGTATATGCATGCGGAGAAGAAAGCTCAATAAAGTTCATTGTCTAAAGCCAAACTACATATTTGAAACTCAATCTAAATTCCTTGAATTCATTAAGGTGGTTTCCCTGTAGGAGTTCACCCACTGCCTCATGCTTCAGCTATCGAGAAGCCTTTTTAAGCAAACAGTAATTAAGGTTGTCTTAAGACAATAATAGCATCTTTGATGGGTTTTGAAAAAAGAGTAGGGTGTTCCTATTCCTGTTTCATAATTTATTTTTAATTTTCCAATTTAAATTTTATTATATATTTTAAAATATTTTAATTTTAATGAGAGGACAGTCATATGGTTAAATATTCAGAAGACACAACACCATAGTGAATACTTACAGCACACTGACTTATGTGTGTCTGGCTCTTTGTTAGTCACTTAACTTTTAATCCTCAAAAGGACATTTAGGAGTTAGGTGTTACTACCGATGTGTTGCAGGGGAGTATACCAAGGAGCAGAGTGTTTAGGTAAGTCTCCAAGGTCACATAGTGGGAAGAGGCAGAGCAAGGACTT
>NW_006282004.1:486266-488802 GCF_000327345.1 Myotis davidii | reverse complement strand
GAAAGCCTTTCCCTGTGTCTGTTCAATGAGGTCTGCTTACTTCTCTTCCTCAACAGCCCAGCTGTCTATGCCAGACAGCCAGTCTTACCAATTCATCATATATCTTTCTAGAGATACTCTATGCATACATGATAAAAATCCAGAGTTTTTCTCCTTTCTTCCTTTTTAAAAATATATACAGTAGCATTGTAACACAATGGTTTGTATTTTTTTCAGTTAAAATTATGTTTTAGAGCTTATTTTATAATTGCATAAGGAGCTTCCTCATTTGTTATTGTATCAGTTAGTACTCTGTTGTGTGGATGTACATTATTTAACTATCCCATGGTTGTTTTCAGTCTTTTGCTATTCCAGACAGTGCTGTAGTAAGTATCTTTTTGTACATAATTGTTTTGGATCTGTGCAAGGTGATCTGTGTAGTATTAATTTCTATAAGTAGAATGGCTGAGTCAAAGTGTCTCTGTCTCTCTCTCTCTCCCCCTCTCCCCCTACCCCCCCCACCTCTGCCCCACCATTTCCCTATGTGCTCGTCTATACCCATCTCTTTTAATATATTTTACAATCAAAGATAAGTACAGTTTCTATTTATTTTGGCTTATTTGTGTTGCAAACAGAAGACCTCACAGAAAGACTCATGCTTTTGACCTCTGGAATTCATTAATTCTGAGAAAACAGAATTTTTATCTTATTTGTATACAGTTTAAATGGATCTCGAATGAATATGTATAATATGGCAATACATATATATGGCAATGTCATAAATGTTTAGTTTGAAATTCATTCATCTATCTGTTATTAGTACACACTCTTCTGGGGAGAGGATGGAAAAACCTTACATTCAAAAGAAGATGAAATCATGTTGATGCAAGTTGGTTTTCAGTAGAGCCAGTATACAATTTAGTAACCCTTGGAATTTGGTAATGCACGTTAACTATTTGTGTTATGCTGACAACAGTATGAAAGAATTAGCTCAGTGAATATTGAATAATCCATACATGGAGATGAACAGCGAAGCTCTTTTTCCAGGGGGGTGGGGTGGGGTTAGTACAGATAGTTTCTAGTTTATTGCTATCAGAAAAGAATGAGTAGTACTCTATTAAAAATTAAAGGAATCATTTTTGGAAAAATAGGCCATATTTAAAGATTCTGTGAGTTATTAAAGGGGAGAAAGGGAAGAAACTATTAATAACAAAATCTAGGGAGTGGGGGCAGGCTAGAAGGGGTCGGGGTGGGGGACATATGTAATACTTTCAACAATAATGATTAAAAGGCAAATCTAGGAAAGCTAGCCAGAGGTGGAGTCGTGGTTGGCACAGTGACCTGCCCACTCAGTGTCCCTCTTGCTTCAAAAGGACTTGCGCTTTTCCTCTTCAAATTTTGTTAGCGTCTTCTGAACGTTCTCAACTGGAGATGTGTTTATATTAAGAAGCATGCTTATCAAGGAATAAAGTACACCTGGAGGAGTTAGAGCATGCCGTGCAGTAATGTTGACTAATTTACTAAGATTGCTTTTCTCGCAGGACCTGCACTATCCATTCTGAATTATATTGTGCACACTTAAAAGATAATTTGGGAGTATAGTGTGTTAGAGTTGGAAGGATGAGACCTTAAAGAATCATTTTAGTCCCAATCCATCGTTTTATAGAAGAGCATTGGACTGAGAGGTGAAGGAGTGTTACTAGGATTAGAATACCAATCCTGCCTAGAACCTGGGCATTCTGACACTGAGTGTGGGGCTCTGCTGTTTTGTTGATACCCAGGTGGCCCCAGGGCAGTGGGATATGGGTGGTGGTGGTGTGAGTGCCACACACAAAGTTGACCTATTGCAGAGTTTTACCTGACATGATCCTGAACTCAGGAAAGAAGGGAGGAATTCTATCATCTCCTCTTCTGTATTTCAGAGTTCCCTCAGGCTGTATTGTGACTCATCCTATATAATAAAAGAGAAAATGGTAATTGGCGTACGATGATACCCTTTTCATTGGCTAATCAGGGCTATATGCAAATTAACTGCCAACTCAGATGGCAGTTAACTGACAACAAAATGGCGGTTAATTTGCATATGTAGGCACAATGCAGGGAGGCGAAAGGGAAAGCAGGAAGAAGCCCCCTGCCACTGACAGTGATCGAAAACCCAGGGGGGCGCTAAGAGCCCCCAGGGCCGCCTTTGCCTTGCCCCCCAGCCATAATCGGAGCATCAGGCCCCTTTGCCGCCCTGGCCAGTGATAGCAGGAAGTAGGGGTGGAGCCAGCGATGGGAGCTGGGCAGGGTCAAAGCTGGCAGTCCCGGGAGCTAGGGGTCCCTTGCCTGGGCCTAAAACGATTGCGGGGTTTGTGGGGCTGCTGCAGCTGTGGGTCCCCGCTGCCAGGGGCCAGACGCCTCGGCCAGAGGCGTTAGGCCTGGGCAGGGGCAGAGCGGGAGATCGTGGGGAGCTGGGAGTCCTCTGGGCAGGGGCGGAGCCTGCCACCGCGGGGAGCTGGGGGTCCCCTGCCCAGGCCTGACACCTCTGCCGGAGGCCTCAGGCCTGGTCAAGGGA
>NW_006282004.1:464977-486038 GCF_000327345.1 Myotis davidii | reverse complement strand
CCTGCGATTGGAGACTGATGGGGGTCAATGCCTTTGGGCTACCAGTATGTGAGAGGGGGCAGGCTGGGCTGAGGGACACTCCCCCTCACCCCTACCCAGTGCCCGAATTTCGTGCACCGGGCCCCTAGTATTATAATATTTTGTCATTGCTGTGTGAACACGTTATATAAAGACATGTGGTTTTAGCATGTGATCCTCACAATCATATATAGAATTGTTTTAGTGGGGGAGAAATAGGCTCTCAGGTACAAGCTACTTATGCATAAACTTTGATGGTCATCTTTGTTAAGGATCAATTATATTAGGGAAAATGTGGGGAACCTGAATGTTACTTTAGTTTTGACCTTCCTCAGACATAGTATGTATTATATTGGTCAACGATCTCTTATCCTACAATTCCAAAATCCTGAAATCTCTCAAAATATTTTTGGAATTGACCTGAACTGATGTAAGGCTATTATAATCTCTATCTAAGCCACTTGGCATAAATATTCATAACTTGGGCTGATGAACTATTAATTTGTTTGATTTGGGGACTTGACTACACCTCAGACCCTGTAAGAAGCATTACATAATATATGGTATAAGCTTCTTTCTATCTATAGAATTCTGGAACATCTGGCCCCAAGGATCTCATTTAAAGGATTGTGTATCTGAACTTCTCTTTGAGTTATGCTTTACAATTTTAAAAGTAATTTCATACCTATTCTCTGTTTTTCCTGACACCCTTGTGAGATATACAAGGCAGATACATTTGGGGAATGCTGAGCCCTGGAGTAAGTTGAAAGTGGCAGAGCTAGAGTTAGAAGCTGTGTTTACCCAGGCGAATACTAATCCATATTCCAAGCATCATGTCCTCTCTGACTAGCACTCATCCCCCACTGTGTGGACGACCTTTTTATCATTTAAGTTCCCCAGAAGCCACAAAGACATTTAGCACCATACCTGTAACAGTATAGTTTACTTATTTATTTATGGGTTGGCTTTCCCATATCAGATTGTAAGCATTTTGAGGTAGGAACTGGATCCTGTCCTGGTCTCTGGGTCAAGCAGGTGTTAAAAGTATGTGGAAGGAATGAATGCAGGAGTGTGCTTTTGGACTCAAATTACAATGAGTGCTCTTTCCATGCCATGCTGCCAATCATAGAGATTTATTATTTCATCCCACACATTTCTTTTACAAAAGGAATAAAGGATTTATATATCCCCTACTTTCTTGAAGATAGAAGAAATTGCAGCCAACATCCAATATAAGTTTCTTTGATAAAATAATAGGGATACATGTACTTGGAATAATTTTAATTTTACAATTTTTATTTTATTTTATTTTGGAATCATTTAGAAGTTATATCTTTAAGTCAGCATTATTTTCTGATGAGAATTGGAACCTTCAAGGGCCTTTTCACTATACTCTTGAACACAGGACAGTAATTTAGTGGTGAATTTTTATGTAGTTCCTCTGAAACTAAATTAGGCAATTTGTGCAGCTAAGGCTATATCAGTACAAAACAGGGAAGAGAGGAAAGTTAAGTAATTTGCAAATTTCTTATCTTGTTAGCCATCTTCTGAGAATACTAACCTAGCCCAAAATTTTTTTTAAAATTAGTTACTGCCATCTATTTACATAATTTTATTCTTAAAATAAATAGGTTGGGAAATAATGTACATTGGGCTGACCCGGTGAACTCTGACTGCCATCTCAAGCACATCTTCCCTGTTCCTCCCCCACTAGTCTTCCTTTATTTTCTGCTACTAGCCATTAGGGTCTCCTTGCTGTTCCCGAGCAAACCTTTTGAGAGGGTTTCCATTTGTTTTTTGAAAAAGAGGAAAGGAGCAGTGGGAGTTGGCAGAAAAGAGAACAAAGAAGAGAGTTTAAGAGTGGCTGGAAAATATCCTTGTTTATAGTAGATTTCGTAGGACCAGGAGTTAGATTTGTTCACTGCTTTATCCTGTGCCTGGAGGAATGTGTGGCACACAGTTGGAGCTATTGTTAAATGGATAGTATCTGCCAATTTTGGTTGTGGTCATTATTGTTGGTTTTGTTTTGTTTCATTTACCCTTTCTTGGACCATTAAAATTTTCGTATCATACCTGATTCTTTAAAAATTCACATTCTTGGATTACAAGACTGCTCTTTAGACTCTTCATGTGAACTTATTTTTCACTACATAGGGTTGTTTCCTTGTGTGACAGCAAGAGTAAAAACACTTTTGAAGTAGTCTTCTTTCATTGAGCATGCTTCAGCATGGGTGTTCAAGGGAGGCATCAACATTAGAACAGGTCTTGGAGGATGTACACTCTACAACAAATCATACAACTACGGCTTTCATCCTTATTAGCCATGACTCCTTGAAATTCTGGGTATGTGAGTCAGCACCACCTCTCCATTTGCCCTGAAAATGGTTTTTTCAAACAGCTTTAATTTTCAAATTCCTTATCTTGTTAGCCATCTTCTGAGAATACTAACCTAACCCAAAATTTTTTAAAAAAAATTTAAAACATAGGTGAGATGATGCCCTTCCCTTTCTCAGAAGGTTAGAATGACACACTACTGCTTGTGGGACAAACATGGTATATTCCTTGGCATAGCATTCAGAGTCCTTCACAAGTAATCCTGAACCATCTTTCTTATGTAATCCTTTTGCTGCTAGACATGTTCCAACTACCCAAGACTTTGACATTGTTCCATTTCACTTTTTGTGTTTGTGTCATGCCTTAATCTGCAAGGACTCTGCTCCCTGTTCCTCATCACATGTTTAATCCTTATCATCCTTCATCAAATATTGCTTCTTCCAGGAATTTTTCTCCATTCTTTCTCTTGCTCTCTATATTCTGCCTTGCCCTCTTATTTTCATGTAGTTACCTACATGATTGTTTTCTAGATTTTAGGTTCTTTGTGAATAGGGACTTAGACGTTTCTTATTGTATCCCGCTTGACTACCAGCATTCCTGGGCTTTTCTCAGCTTGTAGAAGCATAATTCCAGTCTTTGTCTCTGTCATCGCATAGCTGTCTTCCCTCTGTGTCTGTGTCAGATTTTTCTCTTTTTATGAGGACACCAGTCTTGGATTAGGGCTGATCCTAATCTTGTAGGACCTCAACTTAACTACATCTGTAAAGACTGTGTTTCCAAACAAGTTTATATGCACAGGTACTGGGAATTAGGAATGAACAGATCTTTTGAGGCAACATAATTTAACTCCAATATATAGTTATATATATTTTACAGAGAATTCTGTTTTGTGTACTTAAAGTCATTTGAACTATTGCTTACCTTTCAGGTAAGTAATTTAGACTTTGTTCACTTGCTTCCTGATCTTGATTATATAAGACCAGAAATAAGATCTGGCTTCACTTCCAACCAGGTAAATCTTAGCATCATAGACTTTTAAAACCTAGAAGGATCCATATAAGTCTTTTTGTTGACATTTTACATTAAAATGTAAAATTTTTGTGCCTCAGGTCACATAGCTGTGACCATAAAGTAGACAGGTAATACCATGACCCTTGATGCCAGGGATAGTGTTTTTTCCTTGCTTTCAAAAAAAGCAAAGAAATGAGGTAGTTCTGATTAAAATAAATGTCTTTACTATAGTCATATACTTTAAGGCAAAAGCTTAAGGAATATTTTCATACTTCTGAATCATACCGAGTTGCCGTCAGGAAAGTACCATGAACTGTGGTTGGTGCCCATAGTCACTCCACAGTGACCGTGGGTTGACTGTTGAAGTGAATGTGAACATGAAGAGAATGAATGATGTACGTGATTATGAATACCTCAAGCCCTGTGTGTGGAGGATGGAAGGGAAAAGAGCTGGCAGTGTGCTGGGAGGTTTCCCTAGATTACCTCCTTTAATCTTCACAATAGGCCCTAAGTGTTGCTTGGAGGAACTTTCCCAAGCCCCCATTAAATCAGTGGGAGGCAGAGCTGAGATCTGAGCCCAGGCCTGTCTCAGTCTGAAATGCTCATTTAATCTCCTTTGTCCTGCCTGTATTTCCTTCACCAAATGACTCAGCTGCAATTTCTTCTAATATTAGTGATGTCAAAATTATAATTAGGTGTTAAACCAAAGACAATATTGATATGGAAGAAGATGAATAGTTTCTCTCATATTTTAGAAAATACATTCTAAGGAATTTTGGTCAAAAAAAATTGGACAGTCTTGACATACAGACTTTGTTCTTCCTACATCTTTTATTTCCATCTTTTAAAGTCAAAACTAATATGAAACTTTTAATAAGGTAATCATTATTAAATTTTAACTCTTCTGGACAGGCTGTCTTCAGTTTGATTGATATTTGAGTCAGTATTGCCCCTCAGAAATAAGGATTGAACAACTTGCTTTGTAAATTATGCTATTTTGAAAAAATATATTACGAGTTCAGGCCCTTCATAATGAAGGCAATAGATTGAACAAGAAGCACAAAGTAATTAAGTCTTTTTTGAGTTTTTATTTTTAAGAATTTTAATTTGTTTACTATGTTTTAACTAGAGGCCCAGTGCACAAAAATTTGTGTACTCGGGGTGGGGGAGGGGTCCCTCAGCCCAACCTGTGCCCCTCGCAGACTGGGACCCCTCTGGGGATGACCACCTGCTCCCTGGGGGGATCGGGCTCAAGCCCTCTGGCAGCCCAGCAGCTCTCGGGGGATGTCCACTTACCAGCAGGGAGCAGACCTAAGCTGCAGTCAGACATCCTTAGTGCTGCTTGAGGAGATGGGAGAGGCTCCTGCCACCACCGCTGTACTGGCAGCCGTCAGCCTGGCTTGTGGCTGAGCAGAGCTCCTCCTGTGGGAGTGCACTGACCACAAGGGGACAGCTCCTGCATTGAGTGTCTGCCCCCTGGTGATCAGTGTGTGTCATAGTGACCAGTCATTCCCAGTCGTTCTGCTGTTAGGGTCAGTTTGCATATTACCCTTTTATTATATAGGATAGAGGCCTGGTGCACGGGTGGAGGCCGGCTGGGATTAGGGTGGGGGTCCTGCTTGGGTGCCTGGCCAGCTTGGGTGAGGGGCTGATGGCTGTTTGCAGCTGGCCACACCCCCTTCAGGGTGGGGATCCCCACATGGACATTGGCAATGTTTGTATGGCCCATTGGCGTCCACAGACAAGGCCGTCTGCCCCAGGTATGAAGGGATCACTGTCTCTGCATACTTGTGGCCTTCTGATAGCACACAGGCGCATAGGTGGGGAAAATTATTCCAGGTCATACAGATACCATAACTTCTTTCTCTTTTTTAAATCCATAGTTGGTCATGTTCGGAGTTTGACCTGAATGAGATTCGCCTGATTGTTTACCAAGACTGTGAAAGGCGAGGTAGACAAGTCTTGTTTGATTCTAAAGCTGTTCACAACATTGAAGAGGTGGCAACTCAGGTATGAAATGCACTTTTATTTTCATCTTTTTTGTTGGTGCTTCTAACAATCCCTTTCTGATCAATCACTTATTAAATCATAATTGTCTCTTTGGGCTCTGTGGTACACAGCCATTGATAGTTCAGAAGAAACATAAGAAAATTTTCCCGCCTTCCCTTCCATCTTCTGGGCTACATTTGTATTCTTTTGTTTTTTGCTTTTAATTCTCACTGAGGATATTTTTTCCACTGATTTCTAGGGATAGTGGATGCAGCAGAGGAAGGGAGAGAGAGAGAGAGAGAGAGAGAGAGATTGAGAGAGAGAGAGAGAGAGAGAGAGAGACATTGATGTGAGAGAGAGACATCGATTGCCTCCTGCACCTGCCCCTACTGGGCTGGGGAACCTGCCACCAAGGTACGTGTCCTTAACCGGGAATCAAACCCATGACCCCTTGGTCAGTGGGCTGATACTCTGACCACTGAGCAAAACCAGCCCGGACTGCATTTGTATTCTTATTATTGCACAGATGAAACTGTTAGCAAGTAATTGTGACAGATGCCAAGCATTGTATTGTAAATATTACTAGAGGTGCATTTGCTGGTGAGTAGCAATCTAGTAGGATTTTAATACCAAATATGTGCAGCGTAAAAGGAAATCTGAGAACTCTAAAATTCATAAAGTGTTAGCCTGAAGGGAAAATAATTAGATCACTCTGTCAGTATTTCTCTTAGACAGTGCTACAGAGCACTGGGCTAAACACAATTAAATATCTCTCCTCAGTGTGGGGCTTCAGCATGCTAACATGCCTTGTCATCTTCACTCAAAAGGGAGTGCTTTTGACCTGTCTGGCCAAAGAAGCTTTTATTTATTTCCTTTTCTCAGTGGGAGGCAGGGTAGTGGAGTTGGTGGTGAGGGGCAGGGCACAGGAGGACCTGGAGATGGGGCAAGTGAGGGCAGAGCAGCTTTGATCCCTTGGAGCCAGAACGGGAAAGGCGAAGTGATGTGTCCAGGTGAGGAGCAGAGTCTGGCCCTCCCTGAGTCTCCTGGACGTTAGTCCAGGGTACTTGCAAGTTGTCACCATTAGGCCTTTCATTCTCTTTTCAATAGTTATTCAGCTATTTGCAAATGAGATAAATCCATTATATTCATTCTTTACTTGCTACCTATACTGACCAAATTCTGGCAATTTACAGAACGTGTAGCTAAAGTAAATGAATAGTTTATGTCATGCTTGTTGTCTCATCAGGGCCAAGGGGCTGTTTTCCTGCTTTTGATAAGGATCCTTTCTGCAGGAAGGAAGTGTTTGGTTAAAGGCAGTTAGCTGGGTGGATTCTGTAGTGCATTAAAGTGGAAGTCTGCCAGGTAGCTAATCATTACAGTAGTTGTTGGGCTTGTTAGGTAGGTTTGAGGGATGGGGGCGGGGGGGGGGGAAGAATTGAAATGTCTCAGGTGATTCACCTGTAAGCTTTAATGGTGGATTTGTATCAAAGTTTAGGTGAACACTTGACCCTTTGTTTGGTGGGCGGGACGTGGTTTCCCCTTGATTTCCCATATCATTTCCTGTTGCCCTGAAGACCTTGCACAGCTGGCTTAGTTGGGGGCTCCTAATGCTCATAACAGGTGGAGGGGGAAACAATTCTCACTGGTTTTCAAAAAGCAACTGGAATCTTTAGTCAGAGCAGCGCTGACACTGGCATCTGGAATATAAGCTTTTTTGGAAGCACTCGTTTAATCAAAAAGGCAACTAGGTCCGGGGAGGTTTGTCATGTGCCCAAGGCTACAGGAAGTTCAGTGGGCGCTCTCTTCACTGTACCAGGTGCTATCTCCAATTATAGACTACTCAGAATGTTGTACCCCAGCCAAAGGCTCCAGCAGTTTGTGAGGCAGGTGTGGGCTTCGTGTCACTTTAGGTCCTCTGAGGGGCTGTGTGTCTGGCTTAAGTGGTATTAAGTAACAGCGAGATTTGAAGAGGGTGTTGAGGGAGTGTCAGATGCCCGGGAAAACCAAGTGCAACTTTGAATGCCATTACTGCTGGAGAGGCTGTTATGGACCAGCACAGTTTACGTTTTCCTTACATTCTTTCCCCATTTTCAGCCCTCCACCCCCTTGGTAAGCACAATACCTCATGAGTTTGTATCAAGCACATGACTGCAGGCATTTGCATTAGACCACCAGTGTGACTGTCACATTGGAGATTAGATAAGCTGCAGTTGCATTCATCGTTTTCCAAGCAAAAACTGCACATGGAAAAACAAGACTCGGAATAGCAACAACTTACCATAGAGGGCACAGGATGCTTCTGTTGGGAGTACTATCTTTGGGTGTAGAAAGAAGGGAAAATTTAATAAAGATGTATCTGTATACCTTTATGTCATAAAATTAGCAGTGAACTCTGTTTAGGGAATGTATAGCAGATGACCTTCTAGTACCTCTAACCTTCAAAGGCCAAATTTCCATCACATGCTGTGCAACTCGCTGGAGCTCTGGTTTCAGAGTTTTGGCTTCATCTTTCACAAACTCAACTTCATGATTTTCCTTCCGATTACCTTTAAAGGAGTTTTAAAGGAGATGTGTCATTAAATACACAAACCCAGTCTTTCCAAATTAATATTTTTGTTTTCTTAGTTCCATTTGGAAAAAATTGGAATTTGAAGCAATGTCTTTCTCATTTTTTTAAAATAAATTATGACTCTCTTTAATACTCAAAATCCTCTAATAATAAATACAGAGACCGGAGCTCTTGATTTTGAAACATGAATTGGAAAGTAAATAATAGTGGCATTATTTAAAGAGGATAAAGTCTTAACACATAACCCACCACCTTCTGTCCAGTACTCTTCTCCAGCATTTTCCCTCCTAAATATTATAGATTCTTAGGAACCACATTTTGTCCTCAGTAGAAAAATAAAAATAAAAGCTTCTGGTTTCTATGCACGTAGCACAGCATACAGAATGTTCTAACAAAGGAGTTCCCAATGCGGAGCGTGTTGAGGAAGCCCGTTATATTCAGCCACACTCACCTTGCCTGTCTCTCCGAACCCAGAAAACAGAGGATGTCCCTATTCAAACGTCCACCAAGTGCTGTCAGGGAGGCGGCAGCAGCAGCAGCAGCACCAGCAGCAGCATCTCTTCCTACAGTTCTTCTGGGGGAGCCTCACAGTACGCGAAGGAGCAGCTTCCCAAGTACCAGGTACCCCATCCCTCTCATGTGGAGTGCCCCGGGGTGAAGTCATTTACGCTAATTTCTCCACAGGGAGTAATGCCTGCTGGAAGGTTCCACTCCAGGAATATGAGAATCAGTGTTACAAAACGTGCTCTCTTAAATGTTTCACATCAATGCTGTTTTCATACGGTGGCTTTTATCTCCTGATAAAAACTGTGATCAAGCAGAGATAATACAACCCAATGAGGCAGAGGTAAACCCTCTGGTTTTGCTCCCTTATTATGAGAAGCTGATTAATACACATGTGTTCCCCAGCTTTATTATAAGAACTCTAAGGATTCTGGGAATGTACATGGGCCTTCTAAGAAAATAGCACTTGCCAGTAGAAGGGAGAAAAGAAAACCTTGAATAGGAGAAGAAAGGGCAAGGTGTAACTTGAGTGTGAAGGACAGAGGCCTGGGAGCATCTTTTATGCTGGCTTGTGTGTGTGTGTGTGTGTGTGTTGTAAGTCAGTAGGGGCTAGGGATTAGGGTTATTGAGAAATATATTGGCTAACTAGATATAAGAAAAGTTTTATAAATATTAAATAGCAGAGGCTGTACATTGATGGAAGGTATATCAGTTTTTTCCTTTTTGATCCATGTAAAATTTTGTCTGTCATGTTGCTGGAAGAGCAAAGCCAAGGAAATAACTGGCAGCCACACGTCTATAGAACTTTATTAATTTCCTGGTCAGGATTTGTGCCATGTATTTGCCTTTATTTCACAGTGCTGCTGGGTCTCAGAGTATAGAATATGCCCTGGCCGGTGTGGCTCAGGTGGTTGAGCATTATCTCATGCACCAAAAATTAACTGATTGAGAATCACACTTGGAATGTGGACCTTGTAGCCCAAGAAAGAGCAGTTTATAAAAATGGAGGTCGTGTGTGGAAGTTACCAATACAGAATATGAAAGCAAGTTGGTTTCTGTCTGTATGTAGTAAGAAGGGGTTAGTTTTAGCTGTAACCAGAGAGGAGCCTAATTAAACAAAGCTGATAGATTTATGTTTCTCTTTCTTCCTCTGCAAACACGTACAGGTAGATGTATATATGTGATAGTGTGTGTATATGAGTGTACTTGCATGTATGTATGTATGCATGTGTATATTTGTAGTTAAGAAAGATTGAGAAGAGGGTATTAAGGATGACCCTGTTCTCCTTAAAACAGGGTAGTAAAGAGTGACCCTGTTTCCTCCATAACATAATCTTTCTATGTAGAGTTTATCAATGGAGATAATAAAAACATTTGTTTCTCATAACAAAATTAAAAATAATCTGATAAAACACTGGGATCCTTCTGAAGATATTGTGTAATAAGAAGAAATCATGGGCATTAGTAATAATTTGAGAAAAAATAGGCTATCATCATTAAGATCATAGAATGATCAATTGCATTGTGATAAGTAATTACCCACTTAAACTAAAGAGGGACCCAGAGGTTAATGAACATTATTTCAGGTGCCTTGTGTATCACATTGTGCCACACGCTAACTGATTTTGGTTTCTTTCGTGTGTGGCAGTACACAAGACCAGCTTCGGATGTCAACATGCTAGGGGAAATGATGTTTGGCTCAGTTGCAATGAGTTACAAGGGCTCCACCTTAAAGATACACTATATACGGTGAGTTTGGGCTTCTTTTTCTACTGGTTGTGAGAAGTGTTATGGTGATATTGAGTCATTAATTCCAAAATGTATTTTGTTTCCTCCCCACCCTCCACACACAGCTCTCCTCCGCAACTGATGATTAGTAAAGTCTTCTCTGCTAGAATGGGCAGCTTCTGTGGGAGCACAAATAAGTAAGTATGGAATTTTGCATATCACCCCCCCCGCCGCCCTTTTTCTAGGTGGCTATTTCTGGATACAGTAATTCTTCAAGGGCCAATAATGCCTTTTGAAATGAGAAGCAGGGTAAGTCCACATTAACACAGGGATCTTAAAAGTGGACATTTTCCTATACACAGTGCACATGAAAAGGCTTTTTGACTTTATCAGGTAGACTTAAAAACAAATGACCGCTTCTCTGTATCTTTTGGGTCCCTCTGGTGTACACTATGTTCTTACTACCATCACTAAGCTTCCACACCCTAGAACAGCGGTCAGCAAACTGCGGCTCGTGAGCCACATGCGGCTCTTTGGCCCCTTGAGTGTGGCTCTTCCACAAAATACCGACTTCTGCGCATGGGCCACGAAGTTTCAATCACACTGTACGTTTGCGCCCGCACGTGGTATTTTGTGGAAGAGCCATGCTCAAGGGGCCAAAGAGCCACATGTGGCTCGCGAGCCACAGTTTGCCGACCACTGCCCTAGAAAATGAACAGCAAAGGGAGGAAAAAGAGGAATCACATTAATGAGTTTATGGAACTTACCAGTCTTTTTGTCCTTTAAAACAAACTTGAAAACGTGTTTGTTAGTGTGTTTATTTGTTTAAGGAACAAAGTGCACAGAGAGTCTTTCCAGGCTGCTGAGGACCTGTTTGGCAGGACGGGCTGTCCATGCTTGCATCTGATCAGCTGTCAGTGTGGCCTCTGTGCTCGGCTGGTTCTTGGGCCGTGCAGTTTTCTGATTTTCACTCAAGAGTTTTTTCTTCCTCTAATTATCTACTTCTGTGTAGAGGAAAAATACTGAAATAGCCAACTTAACTCTTATTCTGGCACATTTGTTCATATATTTTGAATTTTGCTAGCAGGCATATTTTATATACTTTTAAAATATAAACACTTGTTATACTTTGGTACATTTGAAAGAAAAGTTAGTTATAAATCAAAGGGCCATCCTTGTGAGTGAAATGAAGGCTGTTATCCTGGGAAATTAAAAATATATTCCTTTGTAGATTTGAGTACCATCATGTAAATCTGCTTACTCTTCAACAAAGTAATGGATTTATTTGTTCGAGCACTTAGCATTGGACTGTCATGACTTACGCCAGTATGAGAAGTGATGTTTATTTCTTGTGAGAGATTCTTTTTCAGACCCTTGATATTACCTGAACATTTATTGCCTGAACTCTCTATAGTAGAATATTGAGCTCAGATTTCACTAAAAATCACTGTGGCCTCATTATTCTGTATTACCTTCAAAATATTTATATTTATTTTACTTATAATAAATACAATGAATTATTAAAATCTGCTTCCCTCACAAATTTTTAGATATTGCGAACTCAAACTTCTATAGGAATCATATCAATTTCTGTTGTATTCTCTTCCTGAAAAAAGTTGCTGAATTGCTCATTGATGTTAACTAAAAGTTCAAATTAATGCCCTAACTGGTTTGGCTCAGTGGATAGGGCGTCAGCCTGTGGACTGAAGGGTCCCAGGTTCGATTCTCGTCAAGGGCATGTACCGTGGTTGCGGGCACATCCCCAGTAGGGGGTGTGCAGGAGGCAGCTGATCGATCTTTCTAACTCTCTATTCCTCTCCCTTCCTCTCTGTAGAAAATCAATGAACTATATTAAAAAAAAGAGCTCAAATTAATTTTGTTGTAAAGATATTTATAAAATTACCTTTGAAATGAATGATAACATCTTGAGTGTCAGTCACTAAAACAGAAGTTAGAAATTAATAGCAATATCCTATGTGTCAGCCACTGATCAAAATTTGTAGAGTTTGGCCCTGGCCTGTGTGGCTCAGTTGGCTGGAGAATCGTCCCATACACTCAAAAGTCTTGGATTCAATTACTGGTCGGGGCACATGCCCGGGTTGCAGATTAGACCCCCCAGTCGGAGTGCATATGGGAGGCAACTGATTGATGTTTCTCTCTCACATCAATGTGTCTCTCTCTCTCCCCTTCCCTTTCTCTCGCTAATGAATTTTTAAACATTCATAGAGTTTGGTATCCCATGTAATGGGAAACTGTTAGGAATGCATTGTTTGGTTTTATAGGTTGGACTGCCTCCAAAAAGCTTTTCTTTTCTTTTTCTCTAGCAAGTTCCCCTAAAGTTTATTTCACATTGGTAGATGTGAGACTATTCATTTATAAAGAAAAGTCTGAGCAATTGATGTGTCTATATTTGAGATTCTCTTAGAAAGCAGCTTTATTCATCTCTTGACATTTTTCTTCTCTTTCTCCCTTCCTCCCCTCCTGGGATTTAGTTTGCAAGACAGCTTTGAATACATCAACCAAGACCCCAACTTGGGAAAGCTGAACACAAATCAGAATAATTTGGGTCCTTGTCGTACTGGAAGTAACCTAGGTAAAATCAGCCCCATGAATGGATTCTTTCTTTCTGAATACTGCTGTTGTTAGTGTGTGTTTTGCTTTATTTGAGTTCATTGTGTTGTGTGTTTTTTTTGCATTATCTTGAATCTGTGTTTATTTTTGTGTATACTTTGTTTGCCCTCCTCTGTGTGTTTCTGTCCTTAGGTCTGCTGCAGGCATGCAGCAGCAAGCTGCTGCAGGGGGTGGCAGAAGGAGGACCTCTCCGGCTCACCCGGAGTGCTTCTTTCTTTGCAGGTTTGTGTGGAATGCTGAGTACGGTGTGACCCACACACATATTAATAAATCTTGGGAAGGTTCCTAGAAAAAAATCCTATTTGGTACCTCTCTAGAAATCCAAGGGGCTCTTGGCGATATTCGTTTCCAATGCAGCCAGTTCATGGTGTTTTGAAAATTCCACCAGTGAACCTCTCTTGTCAATGTCTTTGTTAAACCCCAGGGTAAGCTGATTTTGGTCTGAAATGAGCCCTTAGTGTTTCTAAGAGGATTACATTTTCTAATTTTTGTAGGCCTCTTCTGCTGCTGTGAACCTTTCCCCTTTGCCATGGTATCTTTTATTCATGTGTTCACCTGCATTCGTCCTGCACGGAGTTTCTTCAAAAATCACTCTAATAAAAGCATGGAAGATATCTCTCTCTCTCTCTCTCTCTCTCTCTCTCATTTAAGCAGTTTAAACAAAGTTTTTAGGTTCTTTACAGGTGTAATCATCTCGGTCTCTGTGGGTAGGTAAAGTCTGAGATTCAATTGGCCTTGCTAGCTAAGTCTGTTGAATGGCTGTTGTAGTCTGGCATGATTAACAAGTGTGGGAACCTTCATCACTAACATTAAAGGTTGTGTTTATGGCAAATGGTATTCTGTTCTTCATTGTAGCCTGAAATATGCTTAAACACTATAGTTAAGTGATGCCCTAATAAAACTGACACCTTCCTACCTATTTAGAGTAAGGATAACATGTTTATATACTCTCTGTAAAATTGTGAAAATAAACAGCTTCAAAAAATAGCAAGTTTATTAATCAGGCAGGGCCCTGGGTTTCAAGCTTTCTGTGGCAATATGTCATCTGCATTCTAGCTCGATAAGAATGCAGTTGCAGTTTGAATCAATCTGAAGCATTCCTAGAAGTCTGTAATATTTTAGTGTTTTCTAAAATTCATGCCAGGACATGAGTTTTTCTAAATAACTGCAGCAGTACTGTATATGGGTGTACATGGAAAAGAAGTGGAGGAAGAAATATTTAAAAATGAATATGATCTTTCTATCTGCCAAGAGAGTGGGTTACAAACAGAGAAACATTTTTTACATTTATGAAATGTTTTTCAAGTATTTTTCTTCCTTGAGTTGCCGATAGTTATGACTAAAACTGATTTTAAAGCATTTTGAAAATACAGTGCTATTTAAAAGCTACTCCTAATGAGGAAAATGGCTAAAACCATCTGCATGAGAATCTTTGTTCGTTGTTTTAACTGCATCACTAGTTGATTATTCAGTCTTTTAGAGATGAGCATCACTCAAAAAAGTTTATATGCTACAGTAGGATAGTGCAGGCAAGTCGTTACTTGGTTCTGCTTTCTTCTTACTCTCTGTCTTTTTATGCATTTAATTTTGATTTCTAATTAATCTCTATATAAATTTATGCCAATCATCAATAGCGGTAGCCTATTTTGAAATTCAAACATTATTATACTCATTGAAAAAAAACCCAACTTCCTTCTTTGAAGAGCCCACTAACATGGTTTCCTTTTGCCTTTATCTTAGCACATAGCACTCCAGTTGACATGCCAAGCAGAGGGCAGAATGAAGACAGGGACAGTGGCATTGCTCGATCAGGTATTTGTATTTCCTTTTATTGGTTTATTTAACAGACTGAACTCTTCACGCTGGTGAAGTAGTCGGGAAAATAGAAGACTGGCCTCATCTTCTGGGGTTTTGTTTTGTTTGTTTTTTTCTTCTCCATATTCCAAGATAGCCTCACATATCTGAAGATCTAGAACTTTGGTGCTCAGCATCTAGGAGTGATTGCACAACATGGGGTGTTTTTTCTATTACCCAAACTAATATGAGACTAAGTATATTTTGAGAAATTTATTTTTAGAGGGAAGCTTCCTTGAGCTGATTGTACTGGGAATTTGCTTGCTGAATATTGACTGTAAAATGAGGGGAAGGAAAATATGTGTGGAAGTAACTTTACCCATGACTCAGGGAGGGCCTGCCAGCTGACGTGGTCACCCTTTCTTCTATCCTAGAGTCACTCCATCTAGATTTTATCTCAGGCACCCTTTCTCTCCTTACTTTAAGCCTGAGCTTTCCTAATACTGGTGGTGAGATCGCTTGGTTTCTGCTTTAGGACACGATTCTGCTACTGATTTTGATTTGTGGTTCCAATCTGAGGTAGATTCTCTACTGGAAAAGAAAGGTAGGAACCTGAAGATCTAGAATTTGGAGGACTTGGAGATGTGTGGGGCTTTGCCATACATTATATGTGGGCCTCTACCTTCCACTGAAGACTAGGAGCACCCGGCTGGTCTCACCAGTGATATGTGCCCATTCACCAGTTAGGCCACCTGGTTGGTGCTTGGTGTCTGAGGACTGGATCCAGGTCTCAGGTGCCTTTCCTCCTGACCGTTCCATCATTTCTGTTTCCAGCTTTGGCACTCAGAAAGGGCTTGGAGGAGTCCTTTACTCTTTCTGTGTAGCTCCAGAGTCCTGCAACATACTTGGTACAGCTTTGCTCCCATGTTATTAGATGTACTTTGTTACTGAGTCCTGCTGTTTGGTTTTATATATGTCACGTAATGTAAAGTGCACAGCATTTTATTTATGGTTAAATAAAAATAGTTGAGTCATCTTGGTCTACTTAAGCTATTTGGAATTCTTTGGCATGGGAGATCTGTCTCTTTCCCCTTGTCCATTCATTAATTCATTCATTCAGCCATTCATTTATATCATGGACTCATAGATATGTATTTTATATTTGGGTTATAACCCAATTCTACATTATTTACTTGCTCAAATTGTTCCAGCTTTGGCCGTGGAAGCCATGGAGCTCTCTCAGTTGGCTCCTGTGTTACTTTAACATACCCGCTTTGGGGTGTGTGTGTGTGTGTGTGTGTGTGTGTGTGTGTGTGTATTTTGAGCACTTCCTTACTTTCTGCCACTCCCAGATGATCCAGACTTGTCTTGTATATTTCCTATTCCAGTCCTAGAATCAGCCGTTTCTCCATAGAGCCCTGTATTTTCTTTGGAGAATAGTATTAGATTCCAAGATTTGGACACAAGATGTGCTTATTGCTACTAGAGTGTCATTTCTTATAGGCCCTCTTAGCTGAGAAGCAAAAAATAGGAGTTTATGCTGTGTATAGACATCTATAATAATAAAGGCATAATATGCTAATTAGACTGGACAGCCGAATGACCTTCCAGATGTCCTTCCGGACGACCTTCCAGACAAAGCTGTGGCTGCGAGGGCTGAGGCAAGGTGCCGTGGGCCAAGCCCAAATTTCGTGCATCAGGCCTCACATCCCCCAAGGGGTCCCAGATTGCAAGAGGGCACAGGCCAGGCCAAGGGACCCCACAGGTGAACAATCAGGGCTGGGGAGGGATGCAGGAGGTTGGCCAGCCAGGGAGGGACTGTGGGAGGGCTCCAGGGCGTGCCCAGCCCATCTCGCTCAGTCTTGATTGGCCAGACCCCAACAGGAAGCTAACCTACTGGTTGGAGTGTCTGCCCCCTGGTGGTCAGTGTCTGCCCCCTGGTGGTCAGCCGGGTGCTCCTAGTCTTCAGTGGAAGTGAGCGGTTGAGCAGCCTTAGCATATCATTAGCATATTACGCTTTGATGGTTGAACGGACAACCGGACACTTAGCATATTAGGCTTTTGTTATATAGGATATTGATATATGTAACATCTGTATCTATATTAAGTTAAATAAGAGTTTGTACTGATATTTTTATTATTCATAACCCATTACCACATGGATCATTCTGCCTTCTCCCCTTGCTTATTTGTAGACTCCCACTCCCACAGTGAGAAGGCTGGCTCTCACCACCTGCCATCCATTTAATTGTTTCACTTCGTATGCATGTATTGCAGTGTCAGCATTGTTAACTGGTAGCCTGCGGGAAACGATTTTATTATCTGGAGTACAGTGTTCGTGTGCAGTTCCTTTTCTCTTTAGTCTCACACACATCCACTTATTTCCAAAGTTACTTAGCTCAGCACCTTCGAGATAGGGGAATTTTAGCAGCCAGGTACCAGGCCAGTAGAATCTCTGAAATCACAACTGACACTGTTTCATCTTGCAAATGGCTTCCTGCATGCCACCAGAAATTCTGATTGCACAAGTCAGTTCTGAAGAACAATTTAAGGTTTTTTTTTTTTTCTCAATAGTCTAGTAAAGAAGTAACTTTAGAAAAGCTTTTTTGTTGTTTGTTTTTTAAATCATTATTTATAGAGAGAAACTCATCCCAGGATAAAAAGGAATTTTAAAGGAGATTTTGCGATTTTCCATCCAAAAGACACCTGAGGTCCTTTGTCCTCCCATGGCAGTCCCTTCTGTAGACATCCCCTTCTGCAGGCCACCTCCAAAGAAAAGAGTGGATGGAGGAGCTTACTTCATGTGTAGCTGCAAACTTATTCTGTGCATAATATGCTCTGGGAATACAAGGGTCACATGGGTTTAAATTCTTAAAGGGGTTTACTTTGTTGTTAGAGAACTAAATTATTTTGGTGGTTTCCACAGTAAGACCAATTTGATACAGTTGAAGTTAAGGAAAGGAATTAGAAGGATAGCACCAATTCTTAACTAGCCAACCATCAAGCCACATTTATTTATTAAACAACAATTTTGTAGCCCCCTGTGTTGTCAGGCTCTACCAGAATTTGGGATGTTTTTAAAGAAGAGTAAAAATATAGCACCAGCCCTCAGAAAGAGTTACATGTAAACCAAGAGTTAAAATACAGTGTGATAACGTAGTACCTCACGAACACTGTGGGGACAAAGAGGAAGAGGAAGGGCCTTTGCCTGGGAAGTCAGAGGGTTGCCTCAGAGGAGATGAGACATTTGAGTGACACCTTGTAGGTAGAACAGAACTGTATCAGAGTTTAGGAAAAGAGCATTTCTGAAAATACTTTGTGCAAGGGTGTGTAGATCCTTGAGTGTATACTGTTAGAATGCTGGACTACAGGGCTGGGAATGTGAGGCCATGTCAGAAGGTAAGGCTGGCTGTGAAGGACTAATTGGAAGGTGCCAGTGCTGTGCTAAGGAATTGGATTTCATCTTGTTGTTGGGGCAGCTAAGGGACGTAACTTGGTTGGCTGTATATTTTAGATCCATGTAGTGCTTCACAGACCCCCTCCAGAGAAGCTGGACCAATACAGTTATTACGAAAACAGATTAATGGCGAAGGGGGTAAGGGAGATGGACAATACATAGGTTTTCCCCCACTTACTTTATTACTTTATTTCAATATAACATCCCCAAACTTATGGGGCTTCTTGCCACTGTGTGTGTGTATGTGCGTGTGTATGTGTGTGTGTGTGTGAAACTAGTATAAAATGGTTATCTGATTTAACATAAAATTTTGAAAATTAGTCCATTGTTGTTGTTTTCCTTTTCACCTCTTTTTGGGGGTAGTATCATAGAAAAATATA
Organism: Myotis davidii; assembly: GCF_000327345.1. Lineage (NCBI taxonomy): Eukaryota > Metazoa > Chordata > Mammalia > Chiroptera > Vespertilionidae > Myotis > Myotis davidii. Next base: position 467,623 of record NW_006282004.1, on the reverse strand, counting down.
CAACTTTTTTTTTCTGGGTTATCCAGTGGCTTTTTATAATAACAGAGAGGAAAGAAAATCTTAATTTTGATCTATCCTTAATGCATTTTACTCATAATTTCTCCAATGCCTCTTAGTATAGTTTGTAACATAACAGAATAGGAAATAATGCAGTAACAAGAGGATCCACCTCATTCACGGCCTTAACTAGTTAGAAAGACTTCTTTTTTGAAAGAGGCTTCAGTAAAGGAATAAACTAAATAATAAGCCCACAGTGACTTTTACATTGTAATATTAGCAGTTTACTTACAGGTCTTTGCCTTACTCCCTGAATCTTTGGAATGAATTAAGGAAGTCAAGTGAGAAATACATATATGTTTTTCAGAATTTCATATTCATAAACTTTTACTTACAAATTTGAGAACCATTTTTCTAGTGTCATTGTGGAAGATGAGATGTAGAAGTGGAAGCCAAGAAGGAATATTTTTGCTTACCAAAAGATTGGAAGCATCCTAAGTGTTCATCCCTGGGGATTGGCTCAGTGACATACTTCCCAGTAAGGGAATACCATGTGGCAGTTAAAGGGATTGACGCAGCTTGGCAGGCCTTGGAATAGAAAGTTCTCTTAGGGTGTAGCCACAGTGTGTTACAGTACACTATCATTTATGTTTTTTAAAAAAAGGCATATAAAAGATCTCTCTCTACACATGAAGATAGATAATTATGCACATAGGCTGTCTCTGAAAGGGATACAGCTGGGGTAGGTATGGAGGGGAAATGCACTCTCATTGTATCTTCTCTTGGACATTTTGAATGCGTCCTCTGTACATATATAAATAAAAAAGATGAATGATTTTTAAGAGGTTCTTTTAGTGGTTGCCATTAGAAATATTTCAAGTAAAGTCTTAGAAGAGGGATGAGCTTCAGCCACACCAGGAGGTAATTTGGCAGGGCTGGGTGACAGGTGGGACACACAGGAGATGGGGCAGGAGGGAGGAGCCAAGGGTGACGCTCCAGTTCCTAACTTGGGAAAAGAAGCAACTTGGGATGATGGCGTTAACCAGTTTAGGCAAAGCAGGAGACAGATACTGAGATCACTTTTATTAGAAGTGTCTGTAAGTTGTCCAGCTCTGGGTAGTCAGCTGTAATTTAGAAATAGGAAGCTGGCTCTAAAGAGATGAGTTGGGGCAGAAACTAAAATTTGGAAATCTTGGGTGCCCGAGTAAAGTTCAGAGGGCCGGGACTGAGTCCAGAGTCACTGAGCCTTGTTAACCTACCACCCTAATTCACATTTAGATTCTCTTCCTCACCAAAATGTCCACCTCATCAACAAGGAACAATAATTTCCCCACTCTCTGTGCAACTTCATTTCCTCTGTTCTTCAGAGCAGTAAAATAAACTGAAGATCAGTATGAGGAAAACTTCTAGGATGTACTGTGAAACATTTTTATTTGGGCATTTTAAAATGAACCCTCAGGGTAAGAACACACAGCATCATAGTGTTTGAAGAGGCCGTGGTCTGGGCCGCTGTGCAGATACAGGATGGAGCCCACACCCAGAATGTGGCTTGGATGTCAAGACTGGTGACACCACACACACACCAAGAGGGCGTGAGGTTTATTACCACAGACCGAGGCTTTCTGCTGAGAGCACGGTGGCTTCTCAAGCTGGTCAGAAAATGACCTGCGGAAAAGGGAAAGGAGACTGTTTGGGGGTAGGGTTATGGTGGTTAGGGAGTAGGTCCAGGTGAGGGGTGCTGCACATGGTGTGAACTTCCTACCAGCTCCAAGGAGGGAGTATGAAGCTTCAAAGCTATCAGCAGTCAGACATCACACAGTGGAGTCCAACTTTTTATTACCACAAGGGTCACCATTGAATAATGCAAAATGACATCCCGTTTGTACCTGATACAGTGCTTTGTAGAGAGGTGCAGGAGTCCAAGAGTGTGTGTTCCTGTTTGTTGCCTGTGTAGGGGAAGGGCCGTGGCACCCTGTTGGCCTCGCGTGCATCCATGATGGGAAACGGCTTGAACTGCCATTTATCATCCTTGGCGGTATAACTGTGCTCCTGCCCACGGCTGTTCACAGCTTGGAGGATGGGAGCCCTAAGGAGCTGCTAGGAGGTCATCTCCCACTCATGTCTCCGTCTCTCCGGGCAGTTCACATGGGACAGTTTCTCATCACCTCCAGGGTTCTGATGAGATGTGGAGCTTTCTGCCCAGGCCCCTAGAGCTGCAGAACATAAAGCTGGCTCCCCAGCAGCAGGGGCCCCCCCACAGCTTGTGTTGCAGGCATCTGACCCCTTTTGTGTCAGTGTTGTCCTTTTTTGGTGTGTGGGAAAGGATCACTGGGAACTGGCACCTTTGGCTGCTTCTTCTGTCTTTGTCTCTAACACACCATCCAAATCTTCAGTCACCTCTTTACCTTGGGCTTTGCTTTCTCTACAATGTGTGAACGTGGCAATCTGTACTGTAACTTGAGCAGAACTCCATTTCTTCATTTCTTTAGATTTCTCATATTTCAAGGCAGATCTTTGATATTCTACTGGGATGGATATTTTATTCAATTTCACAATTTGTGGACTCTTTAGCTTTAGCTTTTTCCTTTGTAGGTTTGCCATTATGATTTCAAAATACCTTACTTTTTAAAATAGGCTTTATTTTTTTAG
>NW_006282004.1:459438-464684 GCF_000327345.1 Myotis davidii | reverse complement strand
ACATCCCCAGGACTATTCTGTAACAACCAACTTGTACTTCTCAGTCCCTTCACCTTTTTCACCCAGCTCCTAAACCCACCTCCCAGAAGATGACTTTATTTTTTTAGAGTAGTTTTAGGTTCACAGCAAAACTGAGTAGACGGTACAGAGATTTCCCCACCTCTACCCCATGCATATCCTCCCCTGTTATCAAATCACCCACTAGAATGGTACATTTTTCAGGAACAAATGGATGCCAGTTAAAGAGTTCTTCTCAGTCAGGAGGGTAGGGGAAAAAGCACAAATTTTTAAATTGGGAGTTAACCAGGTACACAGTGTTAACAGTAATCTGGTGATGGGATTTTGACTAATTTTTATTTTCTCATTAGTGCACAAAACTGCAAAAGTCTTTGTAATCCATGTATGTATTATCATTTTTCTAATTATAAAAGGATTCTACAAAGAAAAGTATACTGAAAATCTTAAGGAGCTTTAGACATAGCACTTTTGAAGCTTAAATTGAGCCTAGGAATAATTTATAAGTCTCATATTTTTATAACCAATTGGAGAATTTGTTTACCCAGCTCACAGAGCTAATTGGGGGCATGGCTAGGGCTGGAATGCTCCCCACTGAACTCCCATGTAAAAACTCTCCAGTATCCAGTAGATGCCAGGCCCCATAGCAAAAGGAGTTTGCATCAACTGGGCAGAGCCTGTGCAGCTCTGTTTATTTTTTTATTCCCCAGGGGAGGATATGTTTTTATTGATTTTAGAGAGAGAAGAGAGAGAGAGAGAGACATTGATGTAAGAGGGAGAAACATTGATCAGTTGCCTCCCCTACGTACCTCAACCAGGGATTGAACCCACAACCTTTTGGTGTACGAGACGACACTCCAACCAGCTGAGACACCTGATAGCGCACAGCTGTTTTTATTAAGCTCCTCAGGCGAACAGGCTGCACAGCAGAGCTCAGGTGTTGTATCACACTGCACTGCCTTTCAGATTGAGCCTCGCCAACCATCAGATGCACTAAATGTTGATTGGATATCTGGATCCACTCTTCACTCATGAAAAATGGCAGTAGTTTGTGGGCCAAAATTAGGCCTGATTTTGTATTTGAGAGTTGTAACTGTATTGTTTCTTAGGGTGTCTGATTGATATATACCACAGTACTTTTCCATAAAAATCTTATTGAGTAATCCTATATAATAAAACCCTAACGTGCAAATCGACCGAACAGTGGAACGACCAGTCTCTATGACATGCACTGACCACCAGGGGACAGACGCTCAATGCAGGAGTTGCTCCTGGTGGTCAGTGCCCTTCGATAGGAGGAGCACCACTCAGCCAGAAGCCAGGCTCAAGGCTGGTAAGTGCAGCAGCGGTGGCGGGAGCCTCTCCTGCCTCTGCGGCAGCCCTAAGAACCCCTCGGTGGACATCGCCCGCGGGGTCGCGGACTGCGAGAGGGCACAGGCCGGGCTGAGGAACACACACACACACACACACACACACACACACACACTGCACAATTTTTGTGCACCCGGCCTCTAGTATTAAGATATTTTTGATGAGGAAATGCTGGATAGCTCTAAGCCAGCACTTTAGCTTAATATTTCATTTGCATGCCACAGACATTCTTATTCAGCATTTTTTTAATGAGGAGAAAAGGAATAGTCTCTTCACTTTTTTATTTTAATTTTTTGCCTTCCCTTTCATGTCTCTATTTACAAATCCTAATTTCTTTTCATAATTAGCCAATCAGCATTAATAACCATTTAGTACTCAGAAATATCGGAATTAGTCCACCTTTTCCAAGAATTATCAGAGAGTGAATAGCTAACATTCATCATGTGGGGCTCTGGACTAAATGTTTTATATGGATTGATTTAATTCTCACAGGAACCTTAGGAAATAGATCAGTGTTTTTCAAACTTTTTTTTGTCTGTAACACATGCAAATGCATTTCACATCATGATCCAGTAACGAACATCTTTATAAATAACAAACAAAAGTTTCATCAATTAATATTTACACTGCATTATAAGTTTTTAAATGTTGGTTTCAATCCACTAAATAATTCACAACACACTAGCACAGTAGTCGGCAAACTTATTAGTCAACAGAGCCAAATATCAACAGTACAACGATTGAAATTTTTTTTGAGAGCCAAATTTTTTAAACTTAAACTATATAGGTAGGTACATTGTTATTAACTTAATTAGGGTACTCCTAAGGCTTAGGAAGAGCCACACTCAAGGGGCCAAAGAGCCGCATGTGGCTCGCGAGCCACAGTTTGCCAACCACAGCACTAGCAGATTGTGGCTTTCATGGAAAATACTGAGATGTGGTACCATATTGTCTCCATTTTACAGATGAGAAAGCTGAGAGGTTAAGTAACCTACCCACGTGTCACAGCTGCTGGTGGCAGAGCTGGGATCTGAACTAGGAGCTTGGGCTCTTGCAGTTTACTAAACTTAATTATATAGCAGTACAATTTCCAGAATAAATTGTATTGCTCTGTATATCACCACAGTCTTGTTTCTGTGCTGGGACAAAAATGTTTGTAATACAAGTACTGCCCCTCAACTGTCCTCACCTGCCAACAGAAGTGTATTTGCTCTGCAGAAGACAGGGGACCCTGAAGATTTGGGAGTAGGGAACGAGGACCTTCTGGATTTATAGGAGACTTTGAGAACTTGGGAGGTGGGGCAGAAATTTCTAATTGGATTTTTTTTATTAAGTAATTTTGTGTGGCTTTGAGGGAAAAACACTCTTTTATCTCCTTGCAAAATTCTCAGTAAAATTACTGACTCACTGATATTTGAAATGTGGATTTGATTTTGGAGATTTATGTCCAGGCTTAAATCAAGGCTGAAGCCAGATTGCAACAGAGGCCACCTGATGGAGCCAGCCACATCTGCGTAACACTTTAGTGCAGAAGTGCTGTATATGTTGTAAACATTTATTCAGTGTCTGCTGTATTCAGGGCACTGTCCTGGGTACAAGGCACACAAAGCATCTCATAGGCCTCTGCTGTGAGCAAAGCATCTACATTTTATAGCCTGGAAAGCTCATTGATATTCTTCTAGACTTGAAGCTTCATGCAGGCCGATACGTGTGTGTCTTGTCCACCACTGTATCCTACAGAACACCTGGCACATGATAGACACTCAGCATTAGCTTACTGAATATTGACTAATAGCCAGATAACTCTTGTAGTATTTAAAAACTGAGGTCAGAGAGCCAGATTATTTCCATCTGCCTGTAAGGCATACATAAAAATATAATAGTCATTTGGAGAAACTGCCTTGTCAAGTGATATCAGTGAGCATAGTACACTATGATTACAGAAGTCAGTTTCCTTTGCCCTGTGATTTGCTTCTGAAAATGTTGTCTAGCCATCTGTAACACCCCATTTCCTTCTCCATTGGACTGAGTAACATTTCAGTGTGTAATTCCTTAGTCCTAGGGAAGTAAAAGGGGAAAGTCCATCTCCTTCCATTCTTCCAAACCATTAGACATCCTCCGAGCCACTGTGATTTGAAAGAAACCCTGTGCCTACCTGAGATGGCCCAGTCCCTCTCTGCCTGTTAGAAAAGTCGGGGCCAGCATGCCATCTCATAACTTACTGCAAGCCCAAGTGCAGGCATCTAGTATTATGTATCAGGAGGAAGCAGAGAGAGGCTCGGAGGCAAATAGGTAATCCAAGCAGAAAATGGATTTAACCCTTTTCGGTCCAACGTGGAGGCTGACTCGACAGACCAGGTGCTAGGAGCAGGTCCAACGTCGAGGCTGAGGTCGACACCACAAACCAGTTCAACATTCAATCTCGTCAATTAATTTGGATCAGAGTGTTTGAATTTCAAAAATAAAATTGGACTGCAAAGGGTTAAGATTAGAGACTGGAGGTGGGGGGGGGGAAGGCGGGGTAAATATTGTGTATTTGGTGATGGGCAGCAGGAGAGAAGATATTATGTGGAGCAAATACTCATTTGCCTATATTTCATCTAGATTTACTTACACCTGTGTAAGTAAACATTGTGCAAATATTTCATTGGTTACCAGGTGGCAATATAATCAGTTATGTTATATGTGGACCATTTTATGAGCAGTATGCACTCTGCACTCTAATTGAATGAGTAATAATTACTTTGCATTCATAATATGGGGCCAGGTAATTGATGCACTTGTGGTTTGTAATCCCTGTTTCTCTTCATTTGTTTTCCTTTTTAAAGAATGTTTCCTTTGCTGTACATAAGTCTTAATAAGGGAGAAGTTATGTCTCCCCCTCCTGGCTATGACTGGTAGAACCTAAAACTTTAGGTTATTTGCATGTATTTTTTTATTTAGCTACACAGTATTCATTTACCACAACTTTCAACTTTTAATTTTCCTCCCCACAGCCTCCCTAAGCAGCCTCTTGATCACACCGTTCCCATCTCCCAGCTCCTCTACGTCCTCTTCTAGCAGCTACCAGCGCCGCTGGCTTCGAAGCCAGACAACAAGTTTGGAAAATGGCATCATTCCAAGGAGGTGAGCTGAGAAGGGGACTGGTGCAGGCAGCTTGGTGGGGCTGGCAGGACACTGAGCTCACCTATTGTCAAGGGAACAAGAGAGCTGACACTTTTTGATGAGCCTCAGTTTAGCCTGAGAGTTTACAAGTTAAAAGTTTTCTGGAAAGAACAAATAAAAAAAACAACAAAAATCTCCTGGTTTGGAAAACACTGGGAAATGTCCAGATGGTTGTGTCGTGTATAAACTATGTATGGTGTTCATTTAAAATGAGTATGCTCTATGTTTTCATTGGCTTCCTTCCAAATGTAGCTCTTGTACATTAGGAGGGTGGAATAAATCTCTTCCTTGGGTTATGGTGACTCCAGTGTGAAAATATATGAACTCAAGATATTTTCTGCCTTCATTTCAGTTGATTTTTATTATTTTTTAATTACCAGTTGACATTCAATATTATTATTTTACATTATTATTTTACATTAGTTTTATGTGTGCAACATAGTGATTAGACATTTGTATAATTTACGAAGTGATCCCCCTGATAATTCTAGTACCACCTGGCATGCTTTTAGATCTGAAGTTTAGTTATATTCCAAATACATCTTTTTGGCTTATGATGATGTTACATCAATAGCTTCCAACCTCTTCTTTCTACAACCCAGAAACTCAAAAGGGAATCAAGATAGGTTGTACCTATGAAAACTCACATGTAAATTGGCTGATAGTAAATTGACTAGTACTCACCGTGTGTAGGG